>NW_026705677.1:300000-428997 GCF_029867415.1 Vicia villosa | reverse complement strand
GGCGTGCAAAGTTCGCTCCTTCGTCCTTGCCTTTAGCCGATCCATTGTCTTTCCTGTACCAACAATGTTTAGACAAGTGACCTCACTTTTCACAGTTATAGTGTAGCAACCTGCCCTAAAAATTAAGCTTTAGAGTCGCCACCTATTCTACCAAGGCGAATAGGAAACCTTTACACAATTAAGAGATTCAGGATAAGCTACTATATTCAGGTCGAGGGAAGGTGTTAGGCACCCTCAACCCTTTCCTAAGGGTTACACTATAAGGTTAGGTTTATGGCTAACATAAAGAAAGGTAACAGACAGTTAATAGGGTAAATGGAAAATTATTAAGATTAAAGGTTTGTGATTAAGGAAATAAAAATCGGGAGAAAATGAGATTTATGGGGAAGGGGACTCGCCTTGTTGCCAAGTGCCTACGTACCTCCTTATGGAGAATCAGAGTCAACGTAGTTCGGGGAAG
The DNA here is from genome assembly GCF_029867415.1 of Vicia villosa. Classification (NCBI taxonomy): domain Eukaryota; kingdom Viridiplantae; phylum Streptophyta; class Magnoliopsida; order Fabales; family Fabaceae; genus Vicia; species Vicia villosa. The sequence continues at coordinate 428,537 of NW_026705677.1, read as the reverse complement.
GGTTGTACGCCCTTAGGATTAGAATTTGATTTAATATGGTTTGAAGGCTTTTTGAATGGCCTATCGTAGTTTTGAAATGCGAAGTTCGAAGGTATTTTGAATTACCTTATCGTAGATTTGAAAATCGCAGTATTGAAATCTGTAGTTGCGTGGTTTAGTGTTTTGAATGTTTTAAGTTTTGGGCGTACAACCCTGATTTAATATGTTACCGTTAGTTGTGATAATCAATAGGTTTGATTACCATGGCTAACAGATTGAAGGGAGGATTTCTAACCACTATAATCGATAGATTCGATTATCACGAATAGCAACTGTGCGTGTTTTTAATTATTTAATTCATCGTTACCCCTCATAATCGATAGATTCGATTACAAATAATAACGAATTTTTAAGGAGGCAATGCTAATCATCGTAACCAATAGATTTGGTTAAAATCATTTAGCAAAATAAATATTATTTTAATTTGTATCTAATTAATTAGATAATTAATCGATTATTAACCATCGCGAGCGATTGATTCGGTCGAAACGAATAATAAATTGACCCTAATATCTTTGGTCAAGTGGCCAGTGGGATTGGGCAAACCCTAATACTCTAATAAGCTTTTCTAGAGTTTTTATGATTTTTTGTAATAAAAAATAATTAAATAAATTAATCTACGTAATCGAGTAATCGGGAATATAATCGGGGAAATAATAATCATAACCTTAATTTTAACTTTATAATCCTAATCCTAATTATATTAATTGATTAAATTAAACATATTTAATTAACATTTAATCTAATAACTAAATAAATAATATATAGAAAATAAAAGTATAGAAAACCTGGTTTTGGTTGCATGTGGCGTCTCCTTGAGGGTCCATGGTGGAGCTGCAGCCCCTGTACGTTAGATCTGAATCATAGGAGATCCTATGGTGGAGAACTGAGGGTTCATGATAGTGCGCAGTGAGCATATACGCTGGATCCATAGGCAAACGTAACCAAGGAGTTAGTAAAAAATAATTGCCATTCACAGGGTTCGAACCCTGGTGTTTGGGGTAATCTCCATTCAGCTTCACCACCTGTACTAGAAACATTTTTTGTTTAACGTTTAAACGCAACACCATAAATATAGATAAATGAATTTAGTTTAAAAAGAGTCAAAGAAAACGAGAACTGGGTCCCACAACTTAAAACCAAGGCCAATCATCTTTCTCCATTATGCCACGCGGGAAGTCAAACGTTCAACCCTTGGGACTGAGCCGATATCACGCTGCCACGTCTGGACCAACCAGTACACGCGATTCCGGCCACCACCCACGGCGTTCCTCTTCGTCTTCTCCGGCGAGGAGAAATCTAGAGCCTGCGAAATACGAAGAATAAACGAACCAAGAGTACCTTATTACCCTAATTCGAGGGCTGCGATCTCGATGGTGACGTCCTTTTGGCCTGTAGATCGCTGTATCATGCGCTATGAGAGAAGAGACAAACTCACGGTCAAGAATGGCACGGCTCAGTTCTCGCGTGAAAGCTTCCATGTAATGGTCCAGACCTGGTCTATGTCGCCTCATGAACTCATTGGTATTGTTAGTTCAGGTTAATATATCCATGCAAGTGAAATACGAAATCCAAAATAAAAGAGAAAATACCAATCACGATATGCAATGTTCAAGTGTTTCTGGGCATGGTTCTTGGCTTGTTCTCAACCCTTGGATCTTCAGGAAGGGATTTCAATCGTTAGGATGGATTGAACGTGGCCAATGAATGTTCCCTTGCGTGCCCTAATTTTCTCTTATCTTTGGAAGCTTAAAATAGGGTTTCTCTCCCTAATTTTCGTCCTCTCCTCTCCCTGAATTATTTTTAGAATATATATGTCTCTCTTAGGGTTTCTTTTGGGCTTGGATACTAGGTTATCAAGAGAGAAAGAAAATTGATTAAAATCTCATGATTTTTTTTCTATTTTTATCCAATATTTTTCTATCATCAAACCAAACTAATCTCCATGATATTGTGATCAAGATTTCCCTTCAAAAATATATGCAAACATTCCTTAGATATTTTCCCATTATTTATTTATTTTAAATTGAATTTAAATAAATAAATTTCAAAATAAAAGGATAGAAATAATGGGAATCACAAGAATGGAAATATGGGTCTCATGTGAGGTTAGAATCATGTTAGAAATCCAAAATTTAGGCCCATTAGTCAAAATAATCAAACTTGCTCACTTTGCGTCTTATGCATTTCCTCAAAATCTCCTAACTTGTACAACTTGTATCTTGCTCAATTTTTGACATATGAAAGTGTTCTTGGAGTTTTTGGAAAGGTTAGAGAGTCCTCTAAATGACCTTTTTTGTTTCATCTCAATTGAAGCTCCCGTGCTCGAGTTATGAGCTTTGACCCAAAAGGTATATTTTATTGACTTTTTGGAGGACCTATAATCTCTTGGATCATATCTCTTGAATGAAGCATTTCTGGCCTTGACTTGTGAGAGACAAAGTTGTAGAGAATCCAATTTCCTTCAAAATAGGCTTTGAGTGAGAAATTTATGATAAAGTATGAGAGAGTTATGCCCAGTCAAAGTTGAGTTGACTCTTCCTAAAAACCCTAATTTGGACTTTTTGAATTTGTTCATTTCTGAGTTTTTATTAGTGGATCATGATCAACCTTTGATCAAATGGTGGATATAAACTTAAATACTTGATGTTTACCAAAAGCCCGGAGTTTTGACCGTACTTTGACCATGGTTGACTTTTAGGTCACAATAGTCGATTGTGGATCATCTGAGCCATTGAGTGAGCAGTCCTTGGAATTGAACCTTGATCTTTGACATGGAGGTGCCCTGAAACATAATGAACCATGGGAAACTTCATTGGAGACCATGTTTTATTTATTTCCTCAGGGAGATACCAAACCCTAGTTTTAGGAGATCCTTGCTTAGGAGAATGCCTTGATGAAACTCTTGAGCTTTGAATCATTGTGAATGGAATAAGATGGGCAAATTTTAGGGTATGACAGCTGCCCCTGTTCAATCTTCTTAAACCTGAAGAGTCAGATAGGCACGTCTGCCTATCATGGTCTAAAGGTAGAAGATGATTGAACACTGAAATGCCCTGAAATTTGCACTTGTTAGGAAGGATGTTCTGTGGGGGATGGGCTTAAAGATGCCACCCAAGGTAAATACCATTTTTGGCATATGAAGAAAATAATTTCTGGAAGGAACCAGATGCTTTGGTTGTAGCATAGCCTAAAAAGGCAACCTGAATTTTATGCAATGTTATGATGCATGCGATGTATGATGCAGTTAGCTTCTCAAAATAAATGAGAGCGATGTATGTATATGCATTATGTATGAATGAGGTATGTTAATTGAATGATGCATGATTGCTAGTTATTTTAGTTGAAGTTAGTAACTTTGGAAAAGAAAAAATAGAACCTTGTCTGTTATTGATGAAATTTTGAAGAAGATCACTGCCGAGGGACTAACGTGATAAACCCAATTGAAGAATTGTTTGAGAAACCTTGTGATCAGGGAAAATAAATCCCTATTTGCAAAGAGACGTACCTTTATATCACTGCCGGGGGACTAACGTTATATTAATCAGCGAGATAATTTGAAGGAGATCACTGCCAAGGGACTAACGTGATAAGACATAACTTATTACTGCTCGGGGACTAACGTAATAAGTCGTAGTTGTGTATCATTACCAGGGGACTAACATGATAGAAATAGATCTTGGTTACTGCCAGGGGACTAACGTACCAAAAAGACGTAGCTTCATATCACTGCCAGGGGACTAACGTGATAAGACATAACTCATTACTGCTCGGGGACTAACGTAATAAGTTGTAGTTGTGTATCATTGCCAGGGGACTAACATGATAGAAATAGATCTTGGTTACTGCCAGGGGACTAACGTACCAAAGAGACGTAGCTTCATATCACCGCCAGGGGACTAACGTGATAAGACATAACTCATTACTGCTCGGGGACTAACGTAATAAGTCGTAGTTGTGTATCATTTCCAGGGGACTAACATGATAGAAATAGATCTTGGTTACTGCCAGGGGACTAACGTACCAAAGAGACGTAGCTTCATATCACCGCCAGGGGACTAACGTGATAACCTATTACTGCTCAGGGACTAACGTAATAAGTCGTAGTTGGGAAACAAGTTTGTGATGCGGCCACTCTCTTGTCATCAAAATTGGAATAGCAGTTGGGAAACAAGTTTTGTGGTAAAGACCACTTCCTTGTCATCAATTTTGGAATAGTAGTTGGGAAACAAGTTTTGTGGTGATGACCACTTCCTTGTCATCAATTTTGGAATAGCAGTTGGGAAACAAGTTTTGTGGTGATGACCACTTCCTTGTCATAAAAATTGGGAACAGGAGTTGGGAAACAAGTTTTGTGGTGATGACCACTTCCTTGTCATCCAAATTGGGAATAGTAGTTGGGAACTTAGCACTTGTTTGGAGACTCACGACTCGAGGGTCGGAGAAAATGGCACGTCAAATGTTTTACGACTCGCGGGTCGGGGAAAATAGCACATCAAAAGTTTTACGACTCGCGGGTCGGAGATAATAGCATGTCAAATGTTTTACGACTCGCGGGTCGGAAAGGAGACCAATCATTACACGGGGTTGGAACTTATGACTCGAGGGTCGGAAAAGACACCTATCACAACACGAGGGTTGGAAACTGGGTTTTTTTGTAGTATGAGAATGCGCTAGATGATATGCTAATGCGTATGCATATGTTTTATGAGTGAAATGAACAACAAGGTTGCTATCATCGGTAAGGTTACCGGGATACATCAATCTGGTGATTAAGAATAAGCCAACAGTAAGGTTACTGGCATCGGTAAGGTTACCGGAAAGCATCAATCAGGTGATTGGAGAATATCTCAGTAAGGTTACTGGCATCGGTAAGGTTACCGGGAAGCAGGTGGGCAATGTAGCTTAGCACCAGAGTTTTGAATTGGATGTTTTGATGTATGGGATAATGCTTATGCTTATGCATATGTTGATTGATGTAATGAGTGGAACGAAATAATGTCTTCTATTAGACTACCTGAAAAGGTTTCCGGGATGGATATGAACATTTGTCTTAAACAAGATTACCTAAAAAGGTTTTTAGAATGTCTTAAATAAGACTACCTAAAAGGGCTGCAAACTGTCTTAAAAGACTACCTAAAAAGGTTTTTAGAATGTCTCAAAGAAGACTACCTGAAAAGGTTATGGTGTGATGTATCGACCAATGCATGATTCATATGTATTTGTCTGATGCTCTTATGATAGGTTGTTGATAACCAAAGTGTGTATAGTTTGCTAATGTTGTAAGGTTATTGGATGCTAGTGCGATTTCCCAATACCTATTTTTTTGAATCTTTGAATATCGTAGTTAGGAGAAAGATTGATTCGAGATCGTAAAGTATGAAGACGCCTTTTCCTTTTTTTGTGCGTCTTATGGATTTGATATCCATTGCCCCAATATTTTCGTGGGGAAAGATGCTTATGAGGGAAGTGCCTCGGGAAATAACCTTGTCATATGCTTCGACGTTTAGGTTGAATGGTATGCCCTTGATTTCCAAGATATGGAGGGTTATCCATGGTTTTCTATCCTTCTAAATTTCTCCCATGTTTGACATGCCCCTGATTGTTATTGCTTCGAGATGTGACCCAGGTCGACTGAACCTTAGGATGAATGCCCCTAGTGTCGCGGGCGAAAAATCGTTTTGTTCCTCTTTTTTGTGGGATGAGACACCTGATGCCTTCTTTGGGCTCGAGTGCTCATAAAAAATGATTTTTCTTTGTTTCGACCAAACTTTTTATTATTTCCAAAGGAGGAAAAGGAAAAAAGCTGCAATAACCTAAAAGTGGGGGGAGATCTTGGGTAAGAGGGTTGGTTATACGAAGGGAAGGTATTAGCACCCAACGTATCTGTAGTACTCTACAGGGTTCTTTATTGTTTTTCATTATATGTTACGGTGGAGGTTCTGTTGTGAAATAGGTGGGACCTAAGGTGTTTGTTTGATTATGCTCGCAAAGATCATCGCGATCCTCTGCATACATATCCCTTAGAGGGAATCAGAGCATCTGTAGCTCGGGGTCTACGGGTGCTAAGGTTTGAATGGTTTTTTTTGTTTTGTTTTGCTCGCCAAGGATCGACCTTGTGCCTACGTATTCTCAAAGGGATGTTGAGAAAGTCAGAGCAATCGTAGTTCCCACTTATGCTAGTGGAAGCAAAGGAAAATAGACAAATGTCGTCTAAATGCTAGATGTATCTAATCTATATCATCACATACATCTGTTTGATTTTTGTTTGTTTAACCAGCCTTGTGGCAAAAACTTTCAATGAAGTCAGCCTTGTGACAAAAAGTTTTGATTAATCAGCCAGCCTCGTGGCAAAAGTTTCAATGAAGTCAGCCTTGTGACAAAAACTTTGATTAATCATCCAGTACGGTGGTAAAACAGTTTGATTGATTAGCCAGCCTTGTGGCAAAAGAAGATTGATTGATTAGCCAGACTTGTGGCAAAAAGTTTGATTGATTGATTGTTTGTGATGATATATAAGAGATACTCCTAGCATAGAGATGAAAAATGTCTAATCTCCTAGGGTATTTGATTTGGATATTGGGGATGCTTATAAGAAGCCCGTGGGTCCTTGTGCGAAGCCCAAGAGGAGGCTATCCGAGGGTCCTTGCATTGTAAGCCCAAGAGGAGGCTATGGGAGGGACAATCCAGGGTCCTTGCATTGTAAGCCCAAGAGGAGGCTATGGGAGGGTCACTCGTTTGTACAAAGCCCAAGGGGAGGCATGGTATAGTTGGTTTGAGCTCTTAGAGCGATTTCACCGGGAAACCATACTCTATGTCCTAACCTAAACTAGGGAGATTCTTTGCACGAAGCCCAATAGGAGGCTATAGGGAACCTAGTGTTGTACTAAGTTGAACAGGCATATATAACACAATCACAAGTATGAACAAGTACGAACAAACATGCACAAGTACATGAACAAATATGAACAGTTATACATATATGACAAAGTGTGTGTATATAATGGAGTTTATGAAGGAAATATACCTGTAAGCATGATCCATTTGTATACACAGGGCTCGGGACTCACTCGGGGAGAGACCCATTGAGTTTATTCAACAGCTATGTAAACAGGTATTTACAACAGGGCTTGGGACTTATACCTACATGGAGGCCCATGGTATATTTTTTAAAGAAAACCTTCATTTTTGGTTTGTTATTCAGAGTTTTTAAAAAAAAACAGATTGAGATATGTACAAAAGGCGTACAATGAAATACCTAATTTCATGTACTGGAATGGGTATGTACAAAAGGGCTTGGGACTTATACCTACATGGAGGCCCATGGTATATTGAAAAGTTTTGAAGTTTCTTTGAAGTTTTGTTGTTTTGAAAATGATTTGAAAATTGTTTGAAAAGATTTTATTTTGAAGAAGTTTTATTGTTTTGAAAACTGTACAAAAAGAAAAGAAATGGGACTTACACTCTCTAATATTCGAGAGGCCCCACATCGTTTTGAAAATCAATTGATCAATTAAAAAGATTTAATCAATAGTTTCAAAAAGAAATGGTTTATTGTTTTTGAAAAGAATCGCGATCGCTCGTTTTAAAACAATTTGAATTTTGAAAGAAGTCAATTTAATCAAAAGATCATCCTCAATTAACACTTAGATGATTAGGGTTTGCTTCAAAAAATATTTACAAGTTACTAAGTTTGAAAATCAAATGAAAAATAGTACTTAAAAGTATTAAAATTACTTAAAAACAAGTCATTTTAAAACTAATTAAAAATGTATCAAATAAATATTTTTTGATGATTTTTTTTTATATTCTTAAAATATATATATTAAATGAGAGGTGTGTGAAAAATGAATGAAAAATGAATTGATTTGGTTAGTTAAATAATTAATTGAAGTTTGTTAAAAAAATGAAAGAAAAATAGTTGTAAAAAAAATTGTTTTGGTCCCTAGAGGTGTTGAACCCACGCCCTTGTGTTTACCAGCCAAAACACTTGCCAACCCAGCTGCGCGCGCAGCTTGTTATTATAACAACTTCATTTAATTATATTTGAAAACTGATATTTGAAATTTATGAACAGAAAATGGCGCCAAGAACACCATCCCCATTTGATTTTGAAAATTCTTGAAACCGAACCAAATTGATCAAGTGAAGGGTCTATCTTGCTCGGTTTTGGACGAGGAACATGATGATAGCATTTAATTTCATTTATTTTCACTCTAAGATCATTAATTTTCTGGAAATCGTGAAGAACCCTAATTCTATGATTCAATCTGAAATCGTGTAGGTGCAAGTTATGATGCAATTGATTGAGGGTTAATGATCCTCATAGGTGCAGAAACAAGATGGTATATCAATATTTAGTTTATGATGCATGTATGTATGAGTTTGAAGTTCAAGAGAGCTTACCTTAAAAATGGCAAAACTGGAAATCGAATTCTGCAAATGAGGGATTCCAGATGTTGTTTCTTGATCTGAACACCTTCAGTGGACCTTATGGAACATGTTTGGATGTCTGGAACAATTTGAAAACCCCTTGATCAATCCATGGTACTCGATCTGCAGTATGGTTCAAGTGAGGATCAAGCTTAGTGATTTTGGAGTTACAGGTCAGGGATGATGATTGGGATAGCTCACATATGGTATATAGGATGTGTTAGAAGCATTAGTTTGGACAGAAATGAGCTTGTGTGGATTTTGGCATGATAAGGTTCTTTATATGCATATATGGAGGTGAGATGATGATTCTGAGTTTGAGGTGTTTTTGGAAGGTTTCAAAGGTTCAAACAACTTCCATATGGTATTTGGGAAGTGTTAGAAGCATCACTTTGCTTAGAACTTCAAAGGTTTAGAGGTTGAGAATTTTACCTCTTTTGAAAACCATGAAACTTGCATTCTAAGAAAGGAAGAGAAAACCTATGTTTATGAGGTTTTGGTGTGATTTGAAGAGTGATTTGAACCTCTATTTATAGGCCAAGGATTCTGAATGAAGAGCTTTGCAAGTTGATCAAAGAAGTGATGATTTGGCTTAAGAGATAAAATGGAATCTTTCACATTAAATGCAAATGGTTAAAAGTGACTTAACCATGGTTATTTCTCAAGCTTCTTATCCTCTTCCATTCTGATCTCAAATCAGCAAATATCTACCAATTATTGCATCTATGCATCATTACTTGGATCATTTGGCAAAATGGTTCATAACTTTGGCAAAATGACTTGAAATTTCAAGTGAAAAGTTCACTAATGTCAAAATTCAAAACCATGGCTACACTCCATATTTTTTCATGCTCTTTGACATTTTGGAAAGCTCATATTACATACTTCAAAACCCTAGTTGAAAGTTTCTTCAAACTCTTTAAGGAAATGGGTGAAAAAGATCCATGAACTTTGAGAAAAATGAAGTTTTAAGTGAAGTTTTCAAAAAGTACCAACTTTGAAGCTCCATATCTCTTAAATGGTTGATCTTATGGAAAAAAATTATATGTGTCAAAGTTGTTTATTGGATCAAAATCTACAACTTTCATGTTGGAAGTTTTTTTCAGTTTGTAGGTGAAATTTTGAGAAATTCCCTTTCAAAGTTTGGAAAAAACCATGAAAAACACTTAGAAATTTTTCTAAGTATGAAAAGTCAAACTTTTGACTTTTTGATTCTTGATTGATTTTCTTGATTTTTCTTGATCAAATGACTTCATATATCACATATTGATGATTCAAAACTTCAAAAGTCATGGTTGACCAAAATTCCCCAAAAGTCAATGGTGATCTTGTACTGTTGACTTTTTCAGTCGAATCGCGTTTCTGGAGATTTCAAATGAAACAGGCTACCCTCACCAAATGAATGGTATGAATGAATCATGTTGAAGCATTAGAGGATATTGAGCCATGGTTTGAGTTGTGGCACCATGTCCTGATTAAAAAGTCAGTGGTTCAGTGAATTAGGTCAAAAACCCTAATTGTCGACCTGATGAAATTGATGACTGTGGATCTTGAATTGAGATGTAATTTCCATTGTATATTGTCATAGGGATTATTTGAAAATGATTGAAACCTTTGATTGACTTCCTGGGGATTTTTAGGGTTTCCCAAATGTGATCCCTGATTTCAGTCCCTGATATTTCAAAACCCTGATCTGAGGATTTGTCTGATCAATCTTTGTGCAGAAGATGTTATGAGCCAATGGATTAGGTCAAAATGATGCACTTGAGGTCTTGATATCATGTCCCAAGTCATTAGGTCAAACCCCTGAGCAAAAGTCAGGAGTATGCTAACTTCAGTCAAAACCCTAATCTGGTTGGTTCAGAGCCTTTGAACTTGTTGAAATGAATCTCTGAGGACCAAATGTTGATTGTTGATGAAGATGGTTCATTTGAGATGAAGGGAGAACAAAACCCTAAATGATTGTTACTTGTACTGATGAGTGATTTCCTGATTAAATCCTGCTGAGTCACAAGTAGCAAACACAAGCTATGCAATTTGTTAGAGATGCAAATGATGCATATGCAATGATATGAGGTGGTATCTTAGGTCAAAAATTGGGGTATGACACCTAGTTAATAGGATCCTTGATTGTATGCCCCTATAATCATCGAGGTTTTGCCCCTGTTTAGGAGAACCCTCTGGACGTGGTTTCCCCATGCAAGATCCTTTATTAGAAATGGTCATATTTGATTAACCAATTTCGAGATTTCCTCGATGCTAAGTGTATATTCGTAGATGACGTTGTACCTTTTGAGAAGTAACTCCAATGAAATGCGTATGCAGATTTTGAAATTGAAGTCCGTTATGAATTAGGACTGGATGATAAGAAATGAATGCGTGAAGAAACGTAGTGATTAGAAATGGTTTTAACAAACTCAGGAGTCAGTATAACAGAATCCTGCTTAATATGCTTTCGTAGTTAACCTTGCCTCAATTAAGTCATTTGATTTTCTTTCATGGAATTTTCCAATTTGACTTAGCGGGCGCTTTCCTCCTTTTTTTTTGTTTGAATGCTCCCTTGGAAATATTGATCCTTGGATATTGAATGTTATCTCCATTGCTTCCTCAATCTTGGATGAATGCGAGGAATAAGATATGCTTGAACCTTATGTTTGAACCTTACTTGTATTGACTGATTCTCTTAACAACCAAAATACGCCATTGAATTAATTGAAATCTACCCTGACCCTGGTTGAGAACAAGGTTTATTTGAAAAGTAGAAACAAACTCCAACTCCTGGCTCGAGGGGGTGACGAGGGATTAACATCCTTATATCTCCACTGTTTAGGAGTTGAAACAATGCCTGTACATCGTCGGTTCGGTCTTACTTTGAAAGCATACGTTTAACGAGACTTAGTTATTTGTATTCGTCATTCTCCCTTAATTTTGTTAATAATTGAAAGTCGAAATTGAAATAGAATAGAAGGGTGTGAGTGGAAAGTCGTAGTGGTGAGCGAATGAAGCGAATGGATTGATTTCAAAACATGCATGATTATTTTATTGAATTACTATTCGAAAGGTACAACGTTTTACATCAAATAGCATTTTGTGATCGTAGGAGTTACAACTTGAAAGATAAACCTATTAATCCTAAGGGCAATCTCCTTTGTGAGTCTGTTGACCGTATCCTTCTCCTTAGTTCATGGAATTTGTAGGAGTGAAGGGTAATCTCGAATTCTCCTTGGGCACGTCAAAACTGTCGGGAATGAATTGTTAGCGGTGGGTTTTCGTCGTATCGGAACTTCATGAGTTTCCTTTGACTGAACCTCTTTTGCTTTTTCTAAAGGATAGTATCACGCTATTTTCAACCTCCAGAGTTTGTAGATTGATAAAGTAAATCTAGGACCCTTTTGCCCCTTGGTGGGGAGTTAACGTATATCGCCTTCCCTCCATCGTAGTTTTGCGTTTTTGTTCAGGATATTGCCCCAGTTGGACCGATCCTTGCCCCAAGTTATCGAAGAGCGTCCTTGTAAGCTTTGCTATGTTCATAGATGAACCCCTTATGACTAGATACCCCTTGCGTGTATCTATGAGGGAACTTCGTTGTTGAACTAATCCTTGCTCGACGATAACCTTTGTTGTCTTTACAATCCTGTTACGATAAGGTATGAACACGTGGTTGGCATAGTGGAAGACATCCTCTTTTTTTCTTAGCAAGACCAAGATCTTTTATTCTCCTTTTTCCATAGTTTGTGATATCTTTGCGAGTTGTAGGGAACCGGCTAGCATGGTAAGTATCGATGCGGGCGAAGATGGAAATGCAAATGTATGAATGCATGAAAATGCGAATGCACGCGTATGCAAAGGAATTGTACATGGTGACTCCTTAAATGTACTGAAAACGTGCAACATATATAATCTTAAGGATAGCTTATGAGGATTTAGGGATGACATTAGACCCTAATGCCATACGTGCGAACTTGATATTACGACATGTTAATGGGAATCCCTTAGATTAAGGGGTACGCGGAAAGTAACACCTGATGACCGTTCAAGACAGTCACCAAGTCTCATGGCCATCGAGAGTCCGTTCGACGTGTACTTACGAAGTTGTCCCTCGTGGGAAGGTTCTCTATGAGGAACACAACCTGCCTAAGGACGATATTGGACGAAGAGAAGTCCCTACGGGATAGGGATGAAAGATATATAAATGGAAATCCAAAACCCCACAAGTTAGGGGGAGCGCGGGAACAAGCACAGAGTGACCGTTCAGGACAGTCATTAAATCTCATGGCCATCGATAGGGCAATCGACATGTGTTAACGAAGATGTCCTTCGTGGTAAGGACACGTGGTTGTAACAATACAAAGATGTAAAAGGAAAATCCCTATGGGCTAGGGAATGTTTAGGAACAAGCATAGAGTGACCGTTCGAGACAGTCACTATATCTCGTGGCCATCGAGAGGCCAATTGACGTATGCTAACGAAAAGGTCCTTCGTACGGAGGATGCGATTTTTTATAGAAATAGAATCCCTACAGGCTAGGGAATGCGTAGAAGTAAGCAGAGGGTGACCGTTCAAGACAGTCACTAAGTCTCATGGCCATCGAGAGGCCAATCGACGGGCATAAATGGAGGTGCTCTTCGTGGGAAGGTGTCACTACCGCGAAAAATGGATCAGAGTCGCCACTAATATATTTATCCCATAAGGGAAAGGAATACCAGGAAACCTAACTCAGAATAAGAACAAGGTCTTTCAACCAGAGAATAGGGCACGGGAGTCGGTTACGCAAGGGGAAGGTGCTAGCACCCCTCACGCCCATCGTACTCGATGGTATCCACCTATGTTTGTTTCTATCTAAAGGGTGTCTAATGTCTAAAACTATATGCGAATGAATGCAAAAGAAATACGGGGAAAAGAAGGAATTATTTACAAGTGTGCTCGCTTAGGCCCCGCGACCCAATGCCTACGTATCCTTTTTCAGGAATCAGAGCGACCGTAGTTCGGCTCCATAGTTTCCATTTGTTTTGTGTTTTTTAGTTGAACAGAGGTTAAGGTCACAATCCACGATGCTCGACCTTTGGAGACTTATACGCCTATTTCTGGACTGGACTTAACTTGTTCTTAGCAGCAGAATGAACTTGGGTTTGTGTTTTTTATGTAACTACATGATGAACAAAACCCAATACAAGGTTTCGCACCACTTCGTCACTTTGTTTTAATTCGAGCCTTTATTAAGTGTTTTAAATGTTTTTGGTTGGGTATTTTTTTAAGGGAATTTACTTTGCAATACGAATCACATAGAATGTATAATGCTCGAGAAGCAGATTAGGAAATGAATCCCACTCACTTCTATCCCATTATGTAATGATCGAGAAGCAGATTAGAGAATGAATCACACTCACTTCTATCCCATTAATTAATGTTTGAGAAACAGATTTGGGAATGAATCCCACTCATTTCTCTCCCATTAAATAGTGACCGAGAAACAGATTAGGGAATGAATCCCACTCATTTCTATGCCACTAAGTGATTGAGAAACAGATTAGGGAATGAATCCCACTCATTTCTCTATCACTTTCTTAATGTGATTCGTATCTTTATTTATTAGTGTTTTAATGTTGAAAAAGAAAAAGAATGAACAAAGGGGAACTAACCTATTCTCTAATCTAAGTTATTCTATTCTACAAGTGGCCCTAAGGTCAAGGATAAGGGATCTCTACCTATGTTATCATGCATAGACTACAACCTAAGTTGTTCTATGTGACTAATCTTAATGAAGATTGAAGTCACCACCCTAAGGGAACATGGTAAGCATATGGTAAGAGATAAGAAAAGCAAAAAGAAAGGTAGGTGACTTAATGAAGTCCCTAACCAAGTCTACTCCTAAGAGAGACTACACATAATGAATCCCAAGAGAAAACAATCCACAAAAGGTGAAGAAAGAACAAACAAGTGTCGCCTCTTAAACTAACAACAATCAAAGTGTAAAAGAAGAGGCAAAGCATGAGAAAGAGGGAAGAAAGCCCTAGGGCAGTAGCAAATCAAGGAAATTAGTTTCCTAAATCAAACACAAAAGCATCATGGCAACACACAAAAATATTCACAAGAAGTTACCAAAGTATCGCATGAATCGTCACTTAACAATTAGCGAACAAACATCAATTAATCCAAACAAAAAGCGAATGAAAACATGAGCTAAACTTGAGGTCAGTAGCATATTAATTCATTTATGGGTCTAAGACTTTATACCAATTCTTGTTAGTCAATTAGCTTGAAGCAACACAAAGTTCTAACAAAAACTAGACAAAACTAGGTCAAAACTAGTTAGTAAGTTCAAATGGTGAATGAAGTTAGGAAAATGCAATCAAATGATGGAAGTCAGTAGTTAATAACCTCTAAGAGTTGTCTAAACAACCATAAAATCATGTCAAGTAGTCTCATACAAAATTATAGGTCATTTGGACGAGTTTTGATACAATCGTTAGCCAAAAGCAAGTTATTTACATGTGAGAAAGAAAAATCAAGTAAAATAAGAAAAACATGATTTAAAAATCTAATTCCAGGTCTTAGGACCTCTAAACATCCCTAATTATATGCACAAAAAGGAACCGACATTATTGCATGGATGCATTTCAATTTGAGGGCACAAACGTCACAATTATCTATTAGAAACGCATGCTAATCGAGTTAAACGAAACTAACCAAATACCAATCAAAACAAAGAATTAGGAATTCATTTTTTACACACAATATCATGGATTAGTCTACTGAAACTACACAAAAATTGGCAATTAGATTCTATTCCTAAGGCACTTAAACAAATTATCTTGTGAAACCTAGCGAAACATGAAACATTATGAACACATGTGAGGAAATGATTTATTAAAAATAGCAAAACAATTTGTAAAAATCTATCAAAAATACCAAAAATATCTACACACATATATCTATCTAAACCCTATTTTTATTTATTTTTTGTTTGGGGAGAAAATGATTTAGAAAGCAAATTTCGAGAGGAAACATTTTATAACACAAAATGCAAATCTGTCTAGAACTGGGGGTGTGAAAGTAAAAAGAAAATAAACTGCATCCATCTTAATTGGCGCTTGGGCCCAGAATAGGGGGTGTAGAAAACAGTGCGCTCGGGCCCAGTCCTCCTTTAATCCAACACTCTTTTTATGTCATTTATTGCTTTATTTATCATGTGAATTATTTAATGGTAACGTGACACAATAGCAATGTGATATTTATCAATTGGTCATATTTCATTTAAGTCACAAAAAGACAAAATCAACACATCAGCCAATCAGGACTTCACACGTCATCAACTAATCATTCAGTAAAAGACAAAAAAGCCAAAAGACCAAAGCATGGATACCACGTGAGCACCTGAGTTAAAATGAAAAGGAAATACAGACGGCGGCCGGAGATGACTTCCGGTCATCTTCTCCGGCAAAACCCTTGGCCGTCTCATACGAGATTTTCCAGAAACGCGCGGGACCAGTACCAATCGACTCGGATTTTTGCGCTGAGTCCAAATCTGATGCTCGTTTTCTCTAATTCCTGCTCTATCTCCTAAACCGAAAGCGAAACTAAAACCCTAATGTTCATGAACTTCACGAAAATCAAAGCCACGCATATCAATTCAACCATTGTCACGTGTAGATTTCAAATATACGAATTAACCGTTCAAACTAGCATCATTTCACACAAACAGAAACCAAACTTCAAGATCCAAAATCTTTACATAGAATGCAACACATACTTGAAAACATGGTGGTTCTAATTGTCCTAACCCAATCCCTGATGACGGGTTCCAGGCCTATACATGCTTCTAAGTGCAAGGGAAAACGAAATCTTACTTGTTGCGGATCTCAGAAGAATGCTTTCGAAGAACTTCTATTTCCTTTTTGCACCTCCTGAGAAATAAACTCAGGGATCTTGTATTGTTGAAGAAAAGATTCAAGCCTGTTCCAACGAATCCATGGTTGATGATGATGATCCTGGAATTCGTAGCATGTGGTCTTAGTGATGGAGAGCCATGGAGAGTACTGGAGATTGATATGTTATGGAGGTTGGTGGAGATTGGTGGTGGCCGGAGTTAGTTATGGTTTGTTATGGATGTGAGAGAACAAGGGAGTGATGAGAGTGAGAGATGGTGAAAATGTGAGGAGAAAAGAGAAAGTGAAGAGAGTGGAGTCTGTGAAGAAAAAAATCTAAAAGAATGAAGAGAGCTTTTTGCTATTTATACGTGGAGCTCATGTGTTGTATGGTGTGTGTTGTTGTAGCATATCATTTTTCCATAAACTTAATGTGCAAGTAGTTGCTTTTGTAGTAAAGCCTCCTCCTCTCTTTTTGCATATTCAGAATTGTATGGCTTATAGAGGAAACATGTGGATGCATGGTGCTTTCATACGTATACTGCAGACTGGTGGAAGCTAGCCTTGCTTGAACCAATGGCCATGATACCAACTTTGTGGTCATATCTCTTCACATATAGGCCTCCATTTGTATCGAATTTAGGTCCATTAGAAAGAGGAAGTGGAGAAGAACAACATTAGTGTTGGAAGTCTCTTGAGATAGGGCTTGGAAGTAAGATAGAAATGGCCTGAAACATATCATATTGTGGCTGCGCATGATGTCTATACACCTTCCCTCGACCTGATTATAATAACTTACCCTGAATCTCTAAACTGCGTAGGGTTTCCTATTCGCCCTTCAGAATAGGTGGCGACTCTAAAAGCTTAATTTTTAGGGCAGGTTGCTACAGCTGGCGACTCTGCTGGGGACATCATCAATGGTGAATTATTATGCTCCTAAGGCTTGAGAGGTTTAGGTTTGGCAAATTATTTAGGTTTGTGGCGAGCGATTAGGGTTTGGCATTTTGCCATTTTTAGGGTTTGGGGGAAGGTTTATTTTTTTAATAATAAATATTTAATTCTTTATTTATTTATTTTATTGTTTTCATTAAATGTTTATTTGTCATATCTGTATAAAATGCTTAATTGTTATAATCTGCACTGTTGGGTTTTATATGTGATTGTTGTTAAACCTAAGCGTGGGAATTATAATAATGACCAGAGGGGAATTACATCGCCTACGAGTCTTATTATAATTCCACTCAGAGTGGGTTGAATATTCGGAAAGGTCTGATACGAGGCTCGACCTTGTTGAGGGCTGGACTGAGTATTTAGCTGATCTCTCTGGGAACCAACCCCTAAAATTCGAACCTCATGGATCAATGAGTTGTTCCAAAATCCAAAGAGACAAAAAGTCTCGGCGGCTACGAACAATCCCATGAGACCTTCTAGAACATTCCCGTGGGAAGGGTAGGCTCCTGAGCCGTTACGTCGAACCTACGAACCTAGGGCTTATATGCTTATGTGTTTAACTGTACGCTTTCACTATTTTTTATATATCTCATATAATTGCGGCATTCATCATGCATCATGTGCATTCTTGCATCAGGTCTTATCCAAAAAAAGGTGATAAAAAAAATAGGAGTTATTACATCAATGGATACGGATAAGACATAAACACGCATAAAACATATCATTCATGGCATGCATATCATTTTCATGGCATTGAAGGAAGATTTCTCTTTTGCCTTCAGAGCAAGAGACCATTGGGAAGGATAATCTAACATCCCGACCGTCTTATCAGACAAGATTTCAGCAAAAGAAATCAATGGATCAGCTAGAACAGAATCAAGCCACCCTTCGTGAGGAGGTGGATCAACTCAAGGTCAGTGTGGAAGAGGTTAAAGGAGGTATGACTCAGATGCTAGGACTCATGAAGGCCCTACTAGATAAACAAGAAAAGGCAAAAGAGGTTCAATCTGGGGATACCCTGGTTCAGGATGAGATTCCCAATGACGAAAACCCGCTGCTAGGATTTGTGACAGGCTTTGGCCCTGCTAAGGAAAGACCCCAGGTCCGATCTGTTAGAAGAGCTATCCAATTCCAAGAGAAAGGAGAGGCCTCTCAAGAGGTATTTGTCCCCACTCCACAGACTAAAGGGGCAACCCGCACAGTTCGCATTCCTGCTAACAATGTCCCTAGGGATGAAGATTACCTGGATCTACAATACGGAGTACAAGAGGTGGACAACACAGACCAAGCACCTCAGACGCAGCAGTCTAATCCCAACTCTAGGGAAGACTTCAAGGACAGTGAACAAATCAAAGCGCTAGAGGAGAGACTAAAGGTGGTAGAAGGATACGATGCTTTCGATGTGGATGCCTTCGAAATGAGTTTGGTCTCAGACTTGACTATCCCACACAAATTCAAGATTCCTGAATTCGAGAAATACAAAGGACTCACATGTCCGAGGATCCACTTGCGCATGTATGTGCGAAAAATGGCTGCCTATGCTCACGATCAAAAGCTAATGATACACTTCTTCCAAGAGAGTTTAAGCGGAGCATCTATTGACTGGTATATGCAATTGGAGAAATCCTATATCCGAAGCTGGAATGATCTTGCTAACACATTCTTGAAGCAATACAAGTACAATCTGGACATGGCACCCAACCGGATGCAATTACAAAACATGTCACAGAAGAAGGATGAATCATTCAAGGAGTATGCCCAAAGGTGGAGGGAAATGGCTTCTCGAGTCCAACCTCCCTTGATGGAAAAAGAACTGGTGGACATATTTATGAGTACTTTTCAAGGACCATACTATGATAAGATGGTCGGAAGCATATCTTCAGGGTTCTCGGACTTGGTAGTCATTGGTGAAAGGATTGAAAATGGGATAAAAAATGGGAAGATACAAGGGGCACCCTCAAGTTCCTATCAAGCAAAGAAATCATATGATGGAAAAAAGGAACCCAACACTGTGGGGGCAATCCTGGTTAATCAGACCCCGACATTACAACAGAAGGATCAGCAAAAGCAACAGGGTGGCCAACGCCCCTGGAGGTCCAAGCCAAAACGATCATTTACTCCATTGCACATTGTAGCAACCTGCCTAAAAATTTCAGCTTTCGAGTCGCCACCTATTCTGAAGGGCGAATAGGAAACCCTACGCAGATAAGAGATTGAGGGTAAGTTATTATAATCAGGCTGAGGGAAGGTGTTAGGCACCCTCAGCCCTTTCCTAAAGGCTAATGTTCAAAGATTAGGGTTGCATGGCAGGATTTGTAAAGAAATGTGGCAAATAGAATTTTAATGACATGATTGAGATTTTGAAGAGGGGGACTCGCCTTGTTGCCAAGTGCCTACGTACCTCCTTAGGGAGGATCAGAGTCTACGTAGTTCGGGAAGAGTTGTACGCCATTTAGAGTTTGAATTTGATTTGATATGGTTTTTTAGAGGCTTTTTGAATGGCCTATCGTAGTTTGATAATTTGTAATTTTGGAGGGATTTGAGAATTATTTGAAGGTGTGGGCGTACAACCCTGATTTGGCACTATTAACCGCGATAATCGATTGATTCAATTACCATAGTTAAAAGGTTTGAAATTTGCATCACCACCAATTTTAATCGATTGGTTCGATTATCACTAATGATGAATTAAGGTATTTTATTTAATAATTTTATAGAATTCTTATATGCATTATTACCCCTCGTAATCAATTGATTTGATTAAAAAGAATAACAAATTAAATCGAAGGGAGGACGGTTAATCATCACAATTAATAAAATAATTGCAACCATTTAACCAAATAATAGAAACCAAATTTTATTTAATTAAATAACATTTTAATTAAAAATATTGTTAACCATAGCGATTAATCGATTTAATCGGCACGAATAACAAATTATAATTTTCAATAATAATATCATATATCTTTTTTATTTACAAAATACAATTATTTTACATAATTAATTATATAAAAAGAATTAATAAAAATCAATTATATTAATTAAATTGAATTAGTTAATTAAGTTTTGATTATATGTGGCTATTATTAAGGTGTATGGTATGGGTGATGAACCAGGAGCGTTGGATCTGATTGGGGGCAGGATCAAGGGATGGCACCTGAGGGCGCATGGTGAGGGTTTGAAGCTAAGACACGCAGGATCAGGAATTGGAATATTTAGAAAAATAAATGTTGGAGGGGAGGCTCGAACCTGCGACCTCACCCTCCCATGTACGCTTGGAAACCAACTCAGCCAGACACCACTTGCGTTATGGAAACGCACCCCTCAAACTATATACAAAACGCAATAAATGAAAGTAAAACGCGCGCGCGAATTCAAACTGCCCAGTGGCACGCGGACACCTCATCATCGTCCCCAACCCCACCTGAGAATCCCAGCAAAAACCAGCTACGACTTTGCTACGATTTTTCCGTAGCAAATCAAGAACACCAAAATAGCGAATAGGGCATACGTTCAAAGAAATCTGGCGCGACCCCCTAGTTCTCTTCGTCTAAACCCCGCGAGCTCAATTATGAATTCAATTTGGCTTAATTTTTACCCTAATTAAAAACCCTAAATTGAAACCCTAAAAACTCAAAACGGCGTTAATGGCGAAACATGAATAAGACACCCAAATTCCAAATAATTGATTCAGCAACGATCAGAACAACAAGGCAAACTCAAATATGCATTCAAACTTCAATGTAAGTGCATGAAACATTCAGATCGAACGAATTTTTAGAATGACATACCTGAGTTAAATGGAGAAAGTTCTGAGGGTGTTGAAGTCGTGCGAGTATCCAGACACGTTCTAAACCTTCCAATGAAGCTTTTGCAACCTTCAAATTGGATTGAAACGCCCTAATTCTCTGAAACCAGTTTTCAATTTCTTTGAGTGTTCTTGAGTTTTTGTGACTATGCCTCTGCTCCAAAAATTCTCCCCTAATCCTATGCTCTGACTTCTCTACTTATAGGAGGATTAAATTAGGTCAAAGAAAGAAGCCCAAAGTTCTTGAATCCAATTTTGCAAGTTTGTAGAAATTGATTTTATTTTTTGTATATAATCTTTCTATTTTGGTCACAATTTTGTATCAATCTTTTCTATTTGATTTGAGCACGAAAATCATACCATATTTAGCCATTAATGATGATTGGAAATCAGCAAAATATATTTTCTACCAAAATATTTGATTTCTTACTTATTTAAATCATTACAATCAATTTTAAATGAAATAAAATTGTGTAAAAAATCAAATAAAGTGATAGAATTCGTGGCACATGTCTTGGATAACTTATGGGCCAAGTTCAAATCATAAAAGTATGGGCCTATTTGTAAAAAATCCAATTTGAACCTCCTTTTTTCACATTTGGTCCTCCAAAATCACCCAACTTTGATCGAGCATATCTCATTCAATTTTTAAGCTATGAGGGAGTTCTAATACTTTTTGGAAACCTCAAAGTGTCCTCTACAAGCCACTTTGGAACATATTTTTCATTTGGAGCTTTTATCTTGATCATATCTTCTTCAACAAAAAACTGCTTTTGAAGGATGCCTGAAAATGACCTGTAATCTTTTGCACTGTACCTCTCAAATGAAGCATTTCTAGCCCCAGCTTGTGAGAGACAAAGTTGTAGAGAATCCAATTTCCTTCAAAATAGGCTTTGAGTGGGGAATTTTTGATGCTCCAGGTGAAAGTTATGCCCAGTCAAAGTTGGGTTGACTTTCTCCTAAAGAAACCCTAATTTGAACCTTTTACATTTGTTCATCTCTGAGTTTCTATTAATGGAATCATGATCAAGCTTTGATCAAATGATGGATATACATCCCTGTACTTGTTGTGTGACCAATTATTGGGAGTTTGGATCATGCCTTGACTTTGGATTTGAATCAGTTGATTGTAGATCCTGGGACTGTTTGAGCAGGTAACCTTTGGAGTGATGCTTTGACTTTTGCCATGGGGTTAAATTAGATCACTATAAACCACCCACCCTTGATTAGGAGCCTTATCTTATTGATCCCTCTTAGAGGAATCTCAAACCCTAGCCTTAAGAGGCTCTTGACTAGGAGTGTTGCTTGAATGGAACCCTAGTCTTTGAATCTTTGTAAGTGAAGTAGATGGGGCAAATTTTGGGGTATGACAGCTGCCCCTGTTCAATCTTCTTAAACCTGAAGAGGCGGACAGGCCTGCTTGCCTGTTGCCCCCTGAAGGTGGAAGATTATTGAACACTGAGAATGCCCTGAAATTTGCTGGTATAGTGGAGCGTGGAATAGATGCGTTGCTGGCCACGGGGTTACCGCAGTAGGGCATGTTTGGGATTGGAATTGGAGTTGAAATTGAAATGAGTTATGGCTGCTGCCAGAGAACGTGGTGCCATATCACTGTCGTGATAAGACGTAACGCGAGGGTTACGATTTGGATTGAAGTTGACAGTGCCATTATCACTGCCAAGGGACTAACATGATAAGACATAACGCGAGGGTTACGATTTAGTTTGGAAATTGCCGTTATCACTGCCGTGATAAGACGTAACGCGAGGGTTACGATTTGGTTTGAAATTGCCGTTATCACTGCCGTGATAAGACGTAACGCGAGGGTTACGATTTGGTTTGAAATTTGCCGTTATCACTGCCGTGATAAGACGTAACGCGAGGGTTACGATTTGGTTTGAAATTGCCGTTATCACTGCCGTGATAAGACGTAACGCGAGGGTTACGATTTGGTTTGAAATTTGCCGTTATCACTGCCGTGATAAGACGTAACGCGAGGGTTACGATTTGGTTTGAAATTTGCCGTTATCACTGACGCGATAAGACGTAACGCGAGGGTTACGATTTGGTTTGAAATTGCCGTTATCACTGCCGTGATAAGACGTAACGCGAGGGTTACGATTTGGTTTGAAATTGCCGTTATCACTGCCGTGATAAGACGTAACGCGAGGGTTACGATTTGGTTGGAAATTGCCGTTATCACTGCCGTGATAAGACGTAACGCGAGGGTCACGATTTGGTTGGAAATTGCCGTTATCACTGCCGTGATAAGACGTAACGCGAGGGTCACGATTTGGTTTGAAATTGAAATTGAAAATAGAGTTTGAAATAGGATTCCCGAGAAGCCAAGCTTCATCTGTAAAATGATGCTCTGCGAATGTATATGCTTATGATTTGTTGTAGATGTATGCATGCTTATGCAAATGTTACATATGTGAGTATATGAATATGAATGTGTATGATGGCTTTGATGCATTATCTTCTGTCACCCATTGGATTTGCTTAGCTTTTCGAGCAGCTTTGCGGGTCTTAACTCAGATCGCCTGAAGTTAATCTACCGGGGTATTGCAGTGCTTTCAGAACCAGGCGTATATTGACTACCGGAGATGTCGTGGTTTCGTCCCCTCTATTTTAGTCTGATGGTTTGTAAGTTTCTTGTTTTAAGCTCAAAGTTTAAAGTTTATGAGAAATAAATTATTCTTTGCACTTGGTATTGAGATGATGAAAAGATAAGTATGAAAGGGAAAAGACTTTTATTGATTGTTGCCTTGAATTGGCGAGTGTACAAAAGGTATGAAAGAAAGAAAAATGACAAATAGAAATGATATTAATACTGCTATTGCTCTTTTGCTATCGAGGGCCCCAATAATCCTTTGACTTTGGAAGTTGATGGTTGCTCGATTTCCCATCCTTCATGAATTGTCTTGGGCTCGTAGTTTGGAATCTTGCCCCTGCTAGGCATAGTACTTCTTGACTGCATCTGAATTGATCGGATGTGGTAGCTCGTCCCCATCCATGGTAGTGAGGACGAGTGCTCCTCCTGAGAACACCGTTTTTATGACATATGGACCTTCGTAGTTGGGTGTCCATTTTCCTCGGGCATCAAGTCGGGGCAGTAAGATTTTCTTGAGAACGAGGTCTCCTTCTTTGTAAGTTCGAGGGCGGACCTTTTTGTCGAATGCCTTTTTCATTCTCTTCTGATAGAGCTGCCCATGGCACAAAGCCGTCAGTCGCTTTTCTTCAATGAGATTAAGCTGATCAAAACGAGTTTTTACCCATTCCGATTCTTCTAACTTTGTGTCGGCTAGGACTCTTAATGATGGGATCTCCACTTCGATAGGGAGGACTGCTTCCATACCATAGACCAGGGAGAAAGGGGTTGCCCCTGTGGATGTACGTACTGAAGTTCTGTAACCGTGCAGGGCGAAGGGAAGCATTTCGTGCCAATCCTTGTATGTCTTCACCATCTTCTGTACTATCTTCTTGATGTTTTTGTTTGCAGCCTCAACAGCGCCATTCATCTTAGGCCTGTATGGTGAAGAGTTGTGGTGTTCAATTTTGAATTCTTCGCATAACTCCTTCATCATATTATTGTTCAGGTTCGACCCATTGTCAGTAATGATTCGACTTGGGATCCCATATCGGCAAATGAGGTTATGCTTGATGAACCAAGTAACCACCTGTCTTGTTACATTAGTGTAGGAAGCAGCTTCGACCCACTTGGTGAAATAGTCGATAGCAACCAATATGAATTGGTGTCCGTTAGAGGCTTTAGGTTCGATCATTCCTATCATATCAATTCCCCACATTGCGAATGGCCATGGCGAACTTAGCACATTCAGCGGATTTGGTGGTATGTGTACCTTATCAGCATATATTTGGCATTTATGACATGTTCTTGCATGTTGGAAGCAATCAGCTTCCATGGTTAACCAGTAGTATCCTGCTCTTAATATCTTTCTCGCCATTGAATGTCCATTTGCATGAGTCCCAAAGGTTCCTTCATGGACCTCCTTGATGATCTCTTTGGCCTCATTTTTATCCACACATCTTAGTAATACTGAATCGTAGTTTCGCTTGTATAGGACATTGCCGTTTAGGAAGAACTTAGATGCCAACCTTCTTAGCGTCTTTTTGTCAATTGTGGAGGCGTTTTCTGGATACCTTTGTTTCTCCAGGTATTCCCTAATATCATGGTACCAGGGTTTGTTATCAGCTTGTTTCTCGATCGTAAGGCAATAGGCTGGTTCGTCAAAGTGTCTGACCGTTATCCGAGGTTCGTGATTTGGCCATGCTACTTTAAACATAGAGGAAAGTGTTGCCAGTGCGTCGGCCATTTGATTTTCTTCCCTCGGGATATGGTTAAAAGTGATGGTCTCAAACTCAGCCATTAGTTCTAGTATGAGGTTTCGGTATGGGATTAGCTTTGCATCACGTGTATCCCATTCTTTATTGACTTGGTGGATTACTAATGCTGAATCCCCATATACCTCGAGTAACTTAATCCTTAGATCGATCGCGGCTTCTAGACCCAATATGCATGCTTCATATTCTGCAATATTGTTGGTACAGTCGAAACATAATCTCGCCGTGAAAGGTATGTGACGATTGTCAGGAGATGTCAAGACTGCCCCTATGCCATGCCCTAACGCATTTGAGGCCCCATCGAACGTGAGGGTCCACACCAATCCTGGTTCGGGTCCTTCATCGGGCCCAAGTATTTCGTAGTCTCTTACCAGCATAATGTCCTCATCAGGGAAGTCAAATTTCATAGACTGATACTCTTCAATGGGCTGATGAGCTAGATGTTCTGCCAGTACACTCCCTTTTATTGCTTTTTGGGTGACGTATTGAATGTCATATTCCGACAATAGCATTTGCCATCTAGCGATTCTTCCTGTGAGAGCCTGTTTCTCGAACACGTATTTCAAAGGATCCATCCTCGATATTAACCATGTGGAATGGTTCAGCATATATTGCCTTAGACGTTTGGAGGCCCATGCTAGGGCGCAACATGTCTTTTCCAACGGTGAATATCGGGACTCGTAATCGGTGAATTTCTTGCTAAGATAGTAAATAGCGTGCTCTTTCCTCCCTGTTTCGTCCTGCTGCCCCAGTACGCATCCCATGGACCTGTCGAGGACAGTGAGGTACATGATCAATGACCTCCCCGACACCGGGGGTACGAGTATTGGTGGTTCTTGTAAGTAACGTTTTATGGTTTCGAAAGCTACTTGACAATCGTCATTCCATTTGATTGGTTGATCTTTTCTTAGTAGCTTGAATATGGGTTCACACGTAGCAGTTAAATGTGAGATGAACCTTGAGATATAGTTCAAGCGCCCTAAGAAACCACGAACCTCTTTTTCTGTCCTCGGGACGGGCATTTCTTGTATGGCTTTTACTTTGTCAGGATCTACCTCTATGCCTCGTTGGCTCACTATGAATCCCAGCAACTTTCCCGATCTTACGCCAAATGTACACTTGTTCGGGTTCAACCTTAGTTTGAACTTCTTCAAGCGTTCAAACAACTTTTGCAAGTGTGTGAGATGCTCCTCTTCAGTATAGGACTTAGCGATCATGTCATCTACATATACCTCAACTTCCTTGTGTATCATATCATGGAACAGTGTGACCATAGCTCTTTGATATGTTGCCCCAGCGTTTCGCAATCCAAAAGGCATTACCTTGTAACAGAAAGTACCCCAGGATGTCATGAAGGTGGTCTTCTCCATGTCTTCGGGAGCCATTTTAATCTGATTATACCCCGAGAATCCGTCCATGAATGAAAACACTGAAGCTTGCGCGGTGTTGTCCACCAGTATGTCTATGTGCGGCAGTGGGAAGTCGTCCTTTGGACTTGCCTTATTCAGATCTCTGTAATCAACACACATGCGTACCTTTCCATCTTTCTTAGGTACTGGCACTATATTGGCGATCCATGGCGGATATTCAACTACGGCGAGGAAACCTGCGTCAAACTGCTTGAGTACCTCTTCTCGAATTTTGTTATCCATGTCAGGCCGAACTCTTCTGCGTTTTTGTCTGACAGGTGTACAACCCTCTTTGAGTGGTAGCCTATGCACGACGATGTCTGTATCCAGCCCAGGCATGTCACGGTACGACCAAGCGAATATTTCCACATAGTCATGGAGGAGTTTGACCAGTGTTGCTTTTATGCCCTCGTTCAGTGTTGCCCCAATCTTGATTTCCTTGGGTTCTTTGTCGGTGCCCAAGTTTATGATTTCGATTGCTTCTTGAGGAGGGAGCATGCTTTTGGATTCTCTGTCCATTAGCCTTGACAATTCTTCTGGAAGTTCATCGTCTTCCTCATCCCCTTCCTCAGACTGATCAGCGAGAGCCTCAAATTTATATTGAGTTTCAGCAGTATTATTATCGGTGATGTTAGAAGGTGATCTGCACAAGTTTATGTTTTTATTTTTTTAGTATGCAATTATGATTGTGCTTTTGTTTTATGCAAGAATGTTATTTGTCATTTCGAGAAAGTGAATGCAAGAACGAGACAAAGTTTTCGATACCAAATGCAAACGACAATTTTATTCATAAACTTAACTTTGAAAGTAAATGGGGCCCTTACAAACCAACTCTATGCTTCGGGCGAGGCATGAGCGACATTGTTGTTTTTTTTTTTATAATTGAAAGGGAAATAAAACACACGACAAAAACAAATTACTTTGAAACGTAAACTATCTCCGGTATCTCCAAGCTTGTCCAATTTTGAAGTTGTTCTCCTGGCCTAATCATCCGGATGAAATTGGACGTTCCCTCCATGCTAGATATCATGGATACATGCTCATATCCACCTTTGACAAAACTCTGTGCGATCGGAGGGAATCGTTGCTCTTCCTTTGCAGCCTTCTTTGTACTTCTGGAATTTTGCCCCAGCCTTCCATCTTTGTGTCTTGCAGGTCTCTCCAGGATGTTACCGCCCTTCGCGTTTTCTCAATTGGCAGTGTGACAGCAGTGGCAATCTCTAGTGCTTGGAACGAAGTCTCTAATGCTTTTTCCCCAGCCTCAATGTATCGGTATGAGTCTAGATTGCTGACAAATATGTCCTCCTCCCCACTGACGGTTACTATAGAGTTTCCATCCACAAATTTCACCTTTTGATGCAGGGTAGAGGTAACTGCCCCAGCAGCATGGATCCAAGGGCGTCCCAATAAACATGTATAGGCAGGCTCAATCTCCATCACTTGGAAATTGATGCAGAAAGTGTGAGGGCCTATTACCACAGGGAGGTCCACCTCTCCAAACACCGGGCTTTGTGACCCATCAAAGGCTTTGACCACCAGACGGCTTGGTCTTATTACCAGTCCTTCCAAATCTATCTTGTCTAAGGTGGCCTTTGGCATCACATTTAATGACGACCCTGTGTCGATCAGCACTCTAGACAGATGAGCTTTCCCACATTGTATGGAGATATGCAGGGCTTTGTTATGCTCTTTCCCTTGTGAGGGCAACTCGTGTTCACTGAAGCTTAAGCATGCCCCAGCAGTAAGATTAGCCACCATTCCATCAAATTGATTTACAGTGATGTCTTTGGTTACATGGGCAGCACTCAAGATCTTCATCAGGGTGTCTCGATGTTTTTCTGAATGAATTAACAGCGAGAGGAGTGATATCCTGGATGGAGTTTGGTGCAACTGATCCACTACCTTATAATCACTTTTCTTGATTAATGCCAAGAATTCTTCGGCATCTTTGTTAGTGATCTCCTTGTCTATGGGTGTGCTTCTTTCAATAGGGACCACATTATCTTGATCATTTGCTTGTGCTGAATTCTCCTTTGATTTTGCAGTATTGAATATGCGACCGCTACGAGTCATACCCCCAGGCCCGACGATGTTTGTCACATCGGTACTAGCATTAGACTCATATTCCCACGGGACTGCTTTCATCTTGTCCACAGGGTATGGATCCCTGACTGGGATAATCCTAGTATGTACTTGTGCGGGTATCAGCAGTGTGGCTTTGGCGCAAGGGATGATCAATGTCTTCCTTGCCCCTTGCCTTGGTATCATTAATGGTTCATTCCTGTCCAGCATGGCCACATACTCTTCCTCAGGATATTCTTTAAACTGAACTACCCCTTGATTCACAAGTTTTTGCAAGGTTTTCTTAAAGGTTTCGTTATGTTCGAGGACGAACCCCTTTGCAAGTAGATACCTCTTAAGGGCATCTATGGGGGAGCTCCGTTGTTGAACAAACTCTTGCTCGGTGACTACCTCTATTGCATTGATTGCGCCATCATGGCGGGGCATAGGGTTTGTCTTCACATTAGGTTTGTCAAAAGCAATTGCTCCTGACTCTATCAGGTCCTGAACCTTGTGCCTAAAGGCCCAACATTTTTCCAATGTATGCCCCGGAGAATTGGCGTGAAATTCACACCTCTCATTAGCTTTGAAGTTGCGCATAGTCTTTCCGAGAATCGGAGGTGGCATAGGCCTGAGTTCCACTAACTGCTCATTTAATAGATACTTCAGTATCTCACTTTTAGAAGTGGGCAAAGGGTCGAACTTCCTCGGGGGGCCTTGGAATCTTTGTTGAGGTGGGTATGTCATGGGAGGTCTAAACTCTTGGTGCACTACTGCATTGGTCTCCCCTTCCTTCTTTTTAGCGAAGGTTGAGGTGGGCCTCTTAGAGTGATAAGAGTTAGATGAAGCTCCTTGTATCTTCCCATCCTTGATTCCGTCCTCAATTCTTTCTCCGATAACCACTAGATCTGAAAATCCCGAGGATACGCTTCCAATCATTTTATCGTAATATGGTCCTTGCAGAGTTCTCATAAACATGTCAACCAGCTCTTTTTCCAATAGTGGAGGTTGGACTTGAGACTCCAGTTCTCGCCATCTTTGGGCGTATTCCTTGAATGACTCTTCCTTTTTCTGGGACAAGTTCTGCAGTTGCATCCGATTGGGTGCCATGTCCATATTGTACTTGTATTGCTTTAGGAATGTATTAGCAAGTTCGTTCCAGCTTCGGATATGTGTCTTTTCCAACTGCATATACCATTCAACAGATGCCCCACTCAGGCTGTCTTGGAAGAAATGCATCATTAGCTTTTGATCACTGGCGTAAGCAGCCATCTTCCTGACATACATGCGCAGATGACTTCTAGGACATGTAAGTCCCTTGTATTTCTCAAAGTTAGGTATCTTGAACTTATGAGGAATAGTCAAATCCGGCACCAAGCTCATTTCGTAGGTATCCACATCAAAGACATCGTATCCTTCTACTGCCTTCAGCCTTTCTTCCAGCGCCTTGATTTGTCCGTTATTTCTAGCGCTCTCTTCAGAATCAGCTTGGGTTTGCTTATGTTGGGACTCCTGATTCGGCTCGTCTACCTCCCCATATTGTAAATCCACATAATCCTCATCCTTAGGTGGATTGTTAGCAGGGATGCGAACAGTGCGAGGCGCCCCCTCTTTCTGAGTAGCGGGAATGAATCCTTCATGGGAGGCTTCTCCCTCTTCATGGGTTTTGGTAACCCTCTTTGATGAGTGGGTGTTTGACTTATGAGGGTCAAAGCCTCGAACATATCCTAACAGTGGATTGCCATCGTTTGGCGTCTCCTCATACCGATTCCGAGCTTCCCTCGCTCTTTCCTGCTCATCCTTAATGTCCTTCATGAAGCTCAACATTTGAGCCATTCCTCCCTTAATCTCATCCACAGTACCTTTCAGCTGGGTTACTTCTTCGCGAAGGGCGGCTTGGTTCTGCTCTAGTTGTTCCATCGCTTTCTTCTTCTGAGCTCGGGTTTGGTACACAGGAATGGTTGCTGGATTGTATTTTCCAATGGTGTGACTGGAGATAAAGATAGTTTTTTTTTAATGCTTTGTAATTAAATATGACATGCATGATATGAATGTTATGCTTATGCTATGCTCGTGTCTTATCCACATTATTATAGTAAATATACATTTTCTCTTTTTTTTATTCTTTTTCTTCTTTTTTTTCTTCTTTTTTTTCGCATATATTTATTTGGTGAATATTGTAGGAACAATAAGTAAATGCAAAAAATAAACTCACTTTATTAATTGAAAGGAAGTACCACTTCATTGTTGGTTTACAAAAAGGAAAGGGAAACTGAAATTAAAATACTCAAAATAAATTAAATTAAAAGTACTTGAAATAAAAACAACAAGGAAACAACATAAAGCTAAGAACGCCTTTGGATGTCTTCTTGGAACTTGTCCACCATATCTCTACAAAGCTTCATGAACTCTTTGACTACTTCGGGAAGGATGATAGGAGATGATTCTGCTTTTGCCAAACTCTTTGGAATATCTTGAATTAAATCATTACACAAGAAGACTAGCTTATCATAATCATCGCGACATTTCTCATAGTCTTCAAGCATCTTAGGAACCATGCTCACATGCTCACTTGCCGTAGAAACAATTGTGTAGAGTCTTTTCCAATAGTCTCTTTCGTTCAAGGCTGCCTCGTGTATCTCTTTTTCTCTCATGAACACTTCCCGAAGTGATACCATGGCTTGATATGCTCTATTATACTCACCGGTGCGCTGTAAAAGTGCTTCTTCCGTGACTAGTCTCCTTGCGCGCTCTTGTTGTTCAGAATTGCGAGCTTCTTGAAGATCATATTTGAGGTTCCTTATTTCCTCTTCTTGATCCTTAGTTCTATCAGTTAATTCAAAGACTACAGCTTCTAGATTTTTCTCGGATTCCGCTTTGTCATGGGAAGCCTTCTCATAACGCCTTCTCCACCTTGCAATTTCCGCATTAGCTTGCTCCAACCTCTCATCATGAGCCTCTAAATTAAAATTAGCACTTAAATACCCTTCAGTTGCACGCTTCCTTTTACTCCTTTGTCTATCATTCTCTTCCTTCATTGCTTGAAGTTCTTGGTTCTTATCCTTAAGGTCGAAGCGTAGTTGGCTCCTTTCGTTGGTAAGTTGATGCAAATCAAGTTCTAATTTCTCTTTTTCCTTTTGGGATGCCTCTAGGGCAGCCTTGATCCCTTCTATCTCTTCGATGGATAGAGGAACAGGATTAGGAGAATCAGGCTTGTATGTGGGATCCACAACAAAAGGAAGCAAAATCTTTCCAACTCTTTCTTGAACCCATGCGGTATAAGGTGCTTTTGCAATTGCATTCTTTGGCCCAAAATATTTTCTTTGAACCTGACTCCAAGCTTGGATTACTCTTTTCAATGTTCTTGGTTCACCTTTCCCATTGTCATGCAAGATCAATTTTTCTATTTGTTGCTCGGAAGGTTCATTATCCATAGAATGACCTAATTGACGCAGTGCTAAAGCAGGATTATAATTAATACAACCAAGAGTCCCCATTAATGGCACATTGTTGAAATCTCCACATTTGTAAATAATCTTATCAGAATTTAATTTCTTTGCATGCCATAGGATAGAATCCGCTTTGAGAGCCCTCAATTTTTTAGACCAATCGTTTCTAGTCAATTCTTTGATAAAGCAACTAGATTTGTAGAGATGAGAAGTCAACCAAGAATATAGCCAGTGAACACAACAAAATAACATTCCTTTCTTCTTTTCATACTTTGTATGGATAGCATAGTAAATATTAGCGAGGATTGTCGGAGTAGGATCCTTTCCATAAACTTTAAAGGAAGTGAAAGCATGAATGGCAGCGGGATCTACATAATCAACATTTTTTGGCAATAAGACAACTCCAAAAATCAAAAGAGCTAATAAATGTCCACAAATGTCCCATTGTTTCTTTTGAGCATACATTAAAGCTTGATTTTCTAAGTAAGATCTCTTGATCCCATGCACATCTCCATCAGTTTTGTAGTTAGTCTTCAATTCCGCATCGGATACTCCCAAAGCCTTTGCTAAATCTGAAAAATCAACTTCTTTACCTACACCAGTATAGAATTCCTTTTTAATTTTTGAGAATCCCAACACAGCATCCATCTCTTCCAAAGTGGGAGCCAACTGGAAATCCTGAAAAGTGAAACATCTAAGCGGCGGATCATAGAATTGAACCAATGCGGTAATAGCTTCCTCTTGTACTTTCACCCTTAACAAGTCCAAAATATTCCCATAGCGGATTACAAACTTATCCAAAGCACTTGATGGTAATTTTTCCTTGATTATTTTCAGCTTCTTGATATCCGGAGTGGAAACGGAAAAGTGAACAATGGTCTTCTTGGTACTCATCCTTCCTACACATTCACCAAATAGAATATATTTTTACATTTATATTACATATTTTTTTATTTACTATTTTTGTGTGGATAAAACATGATGAGGATGCAAATGAGAGATGATGCATGCAAATACACAAAAAGAAAAAAAAAATCATAGCAACAAAAAAAAAATATAAAACATATATAACATAATATTTCAAGAAACCCAGGTTCATAGGTTCGACGTAGGGGGCTCTAGGGAGCCAACCTTTTATGGCGGGTTCTAGAAGGTCTCATGGGGTCATTCGTAGCCTCCGAGACTCTTTGTCTCTTCGGATTTTAAAACGACTCATTTTATCCATGAGGTTCGAATTTTTGGGGTAGGTTCTCGGAGAGATCAGCCAAGTATCCAGTCCAGCCCTCAACAAAGTCAAGCCTCGTTTTGGAACTTTCCGAACACTCAACCCACTCCGAGTGGAGTTATCAGTGAGATTCGTAGGAGATTCGTACTCCCCTATTGATCTCAAAGTTAACTCCCACACTTAGGGTTTAACATAACATAAAACAGCAATGCATATAATAATTAAACATTTCAAGGCAGAACAAATAAACAAAAAAAAAACAAAACAAAATAAATAATAAAAAAAATACATTAATATTCATTAAAAGATGAACCTCCCCCAAACCCTAAAAAATGGCATGTTTGCCAAACCCTAAAACGCGCCACAAACCCTAAACCATAAACCACGAGCCATAAACCTAAACCCACTCAAGCCTTAGGAGCATAATAATTAACCTAATAGTGTTGTCCCCAGCAGAGTCGCCAGCTGTAGCAACCTGCCTAAAAATTTCAGCTTTCGAGTCGCCACCAATTCTGAAGGGCGAATAGGAAACCCTACGCAGATAAGAGATTGAGGGTAAGTTATTATAATCAGGCTGAGGGAAGGTGTTAGGCACCCTCAGCCCTTTCCTAAAGGCTAATGTTCAAAGATTAGGGTTGCATGGCAGGATTTGTAAAGAAATGTGGCAAATAGAATTTTAATGACATGATTGAGATTTTGAAGAGGGGGACTCGCCTTGTTGCCAAGTGCCTACGTACCTCCTTAGGGAGGATCAGAGTCTACGTAGTTCGGGAAGAGTTGTACGCCATTTAGAGTTTGAATTTGATTTGATATGGTTTTTTAGAGGCTTTTTGAATGGCCTATCGTAGTTTGATAATTTGTAATTTTGGAGGGATTTGAGAATTATTTGAAGGTGTGGGCGTACAACCCTGATTTGGCACTATTAACCGCGATAATCGATTGATTCAATTATTATAGTTAAAAGGTTTGAAATTTGCATCACCACCAATTTTAATCGATTGGTTCGATTATCACTAATGATGAATTAAGGTATTTTATTTAATAATTTTATAGAATTCTTATATGCATTATTACCCCTCGTAATCAATTGATTTGATTAAAAAGAATAACAAATTAAATCGAAGGGAGGACGGTTAATCATCACAATTAATAAAATAATTGCAACCATTTAACCAAATAATAGAAACCAAATTTTATTTAATTAAATAACATTTTAATTAAAAATATTGTTAACCATAGCGATTAATCGATTTAATCGGCACGAATAACAAATTATAATTTTCAATAATAATATCATATATCTTTTTTATTTACAAAATAAAATTATTTTACATAATTAATTATATAAAAAGAATTAATAAAAATCAATTATATTAATTAAATTGAATTAGTTAATTAAGTTTTGATTATATGTGGCTATTATTAAGGTGTATGGTATGGGTGATGAACCAGGAGCGTTGGATCTGATTGGGGGCAGGATCAAGGGAAGGCACCTGAGGGCGCATGGTGAGGGTTTGAAGCTAAGACACATAGGATCAGGAATTGGAATATTTAGAAAAATAAATGTTGGAGGGGAGGCTCGAACCTGCGACCTCACCCTCCCATGTACGCTTGGAAACCAACTCAGCCAGACACCACTTGCGTTATGGAAACGCACCCCTCAAACTATATACAAAACGCAGTAAATGAAAGTAAAACGCGCGCGCGAATTCAAACTGCCCAGTGGCACGCGGACACCTCATCATCGTCCCCAACCCCACCTGAGAATCCCAGCAAAAACCAGCTACGACTTTGCTACGATTTTTCCGTAGCAAATCAAGAACACCAAAATAGCGAATAGGGCATACGTTCAAAGAAATCTGGCGCGACCCCCTAGTTCTCTTCGTCTAAACCCCGCGAGCTCAATTATGCATTCAATTTGGCTTAATTTTAACCCTAATTAAAAACCCTAAATTGAAACCCTAAAAACTCAAAACGGCGTTAATGGCGAAACATGAATAAGACACCCAAATTCCAAATAATTGATTCAGCAACGATCAGAACAACAAGGCAAACTCAAATATGCATTCAAACTTCAATGTAAGTGCATGAAACATTCAGATCGAACGAATTTTTAGAATGACATACCTGAGTTAAATGGAGAAAGTTCTGGGGGTGTTGAAGTCGTGCGAGTATCCAGACACGTTCTAAACCTTCCAATGAAGCTTTTGCAACCTTCAAATTGGATTGAAACGCCCTAATTCTCTGAAACGAGTTTTCAATTTCTTTGAGTGTTCTTGAGTTTTTGTGACTATGCCTCTGCTCCGAAAATTCTCCCCTAATCCTATGCTCTGACTTCTCTACTTATAGGAGGATTAAATTAGGTCAAAGAAAGAAGCCCAAAGTCCTTGAATCCAATTTTGCAAGTTTGTAGAAATTGATTTTATTTTTTGTATATAATCTTTCTATTTTGGTCACAATTTTGTATCAATCTTTTCTATTTGATTTGAGCACGAAAATCATACCATATTTTGCCATTAATGATGATTGGAAATCAGCAAAATATATTTTCTACCAAAATATTTGATTTCTTACTTATTTAAATCATTACAATCAATTTTAAATGAAATAAAATTGTGTAAAAAATCAAATAAAGTGATAGAATTCGTGGCACATGTCTTGGATAACTTATGGGCCAAGTTCAAATCATAAAAGTATGGGCCTATTTGTAAAAAATCCAATTTGAACCTCCTTTTTTCACATTTGGTCCTCCAAAATCACCCAACTTTGATCGAGCATATCTCATTCAATTTTTAAGCTATGAGGGAGTTCTAATACTTTTTGGAAACCTCAAAGTGTCCTCTACAAGCCACTTTGGAACATATTTTTCATTTGGAGCTTTTATCTTGATCATATCTTCTTCAACAAAAAACTGCTTTTGAAGGATGCCTGAAAATGACCTGTAATCTTTTGCACTGTACCTCTCAAATGAAGCATTTCTAGCCCCAGCTTGTGAGAGACAAAGTTGTAGAGAATCCAATTTCCTTCAAAATAGGCTTTGAGTGGGGAATTTTTGATGCTCCAGGTGAAAGTTATGCCCAGTCAAAGTTGGGTTGACTTTCTCCTAAAGAAACCCTAATTTGAACCTTTTACATTTGTTCATCTCTGAGTTTCTATTAATGGAATCATGATCAAGCTTTGATCAAATGATGGATATACATCCCTGTACTTGTTGTGTGACCAATTATTGGGAGTTTGGATCATGCCTTGACTTTGGATTTGAATCAGTTGATTGTAGATCCTGGGACTGTTTGAGCAGGTAACCTTTGGAGTGATGCTTTGACTTTTGCCATGGGGTTAAATTAGATCACTATAAACCACCCACCCTTGATTAGGAGCCTTATCTTATTGATCCCTCTTAGAGGAATCTCAAACCCTAGCCTTAAGAGGCTCTTGACTAGGAGTGTTGCTTGAATGGAACCCTAGTCTTTGAATCTTTGTAAGTGAAGTAGATGGGGCAAATTTTGGGGTATGACACACATGCCACTGTCTCAAGCTTTGCAGTACCTGCTCGGTCAGAATTTGATAACTCTGCTACCTCCGTACTCCGCTCCAGCTAACCCTGCTCCTGGGTACAAGCAACATGCTAGGTGCGCCTATCATTCAGATAGTCCTGGTCATGATACAGAGGATTATGGGCCGTAGAAGCACAAGATTCAAGATCTAATTGAAGAAGGGCTCATTGAGTTCGAAGAGCCTCGCAAGTCTAATGCTATAAGTGGCTAGAAGGAGGGTTTCTTAGATCATTAGTTTTTGTTTTCATTTGCAATTTCCTTTCAGTTTGTTTAAACATTGGTTTGCGGTATACGCTATGTACTTTACAATAATCATTAATGCATTGCTTACGTTTGTCTTGGTTTATTCCTAGTGTTTTCACTATATTCAAAACTGTGTTTTTACTTGGTTTTATTATTTGTGATATTCAACTTTTGTTCAAAGATGTGTACCTTTAGAGGGAGAATGACGAAAACGATACCACAATCTCATACAGTACGCTTTCGAACAGACCGTGTTGACGATGTACAGGCATTGTTTCAATTCCAATACAGTGGAAATATAAGGATGTTAATCCCTCGTCAACCCCTTCGAGCCTAAGAAGTAGGAGTTTTCCTTCATATACAAAATAAAAACCCTCAAAATATAACCTGGGGTAGGGTAGCTGTTCAGTTAACTTGATTATCCCAAATTGTTCCTTTGAATATAATCACTGATGGTTCTCCGTCATAATTAAACCTGGCAGTCAATGTCCGTAAAGAAAAAGAAAAAAACACAATGCAAGGCCTGCCAAGTCAAAACCTATTAAGGAGGCTCAGGCGAAATGGGGGGGCATCCCGCTGACTGTAATTTTAAATAAGTAGTTCAGGCAAAAATTAGGGATAATAAAGTGAAAAAAGAAGTCACTACATGCCCTCGACAAAAGGAAGATATTACAAAAAAAAAGGAGGATGACTGCCTTTGCAGATAAACCTTTGGTTTTTGAACCATCATAAATGTCGATGTTATAATTCCCAAAGTCTTTTGGAGCGTAAATGCATAGTTAACTGAGTGTAGGACTGGAGAACGTCACGAAGATTGGGGTGGGTACAAATGAACTTTGAGCCATTATCCTTTGTTTCTTAAAACCGTGAACCAGGCCACGTTACAACCCTTAAAAGTCCTAACTGAAACATGGTTAGTTCGAAAGCATACCGTTACAAAAAGGTATCCCGACTCCTTAAGGTCTACTATAACTCTTGAGTTGATATCACTTTCTTACAAAAAAACAAAAAAAACTTTGTTTTACTCAAAAAAAATTGTTTTTTAAGCTTTCAAGACAGACATATGCATTCGCATCTTATGAGTTTCATCGTAAAGCACACTGGTCTATATAGATTCCAATGTTTTAACATCAGGGAGAAGTTGCGTGGGGCATGGCTAATGGCTAAAAACCTACTGACAGGCGAGATAACTTTAAAAGCATATCAAAGAAGAAATATCTCTTACGCCTGACTCGGATGGCTATTGTATACACAGGGCATAACCCGTTGTTGTCCTATCAATCTGGGGCAATCTAATCAAGATCCATGGGATCTCTCAAGGACTCTGAATAGCCCATGGGGCAAGTCCATTACTAGGGGGCACGTTGCAAAAGGTCACTCAGTATCAAATGTTGTCAATACCACTCTCACGTCCTTTCCAGGAACTTCTATAGAACATCTCTCAATTTGTCCATGTGGTCTTCTTTAAGACATGTTCAAATATCTATTACCCTTTCTAGGAGCCCTTTTCAAATAGTCTTCTTTAAGACACATTCTACAAACCTTTCCAGGTGTCTCTCGTCATTTTTCAGAAATCTTTTCAGATAGTCTTCTCTAAGACATATTCCTTTCTAAAAACCTTTTCTAGGTAGTCTTCTGTAAGACGTCTCCTAACTTTTTCAGTCTTCTTTAAGATATTCCTTTTCAGGTAATATTCTCCAAAAAAAAATCCCTTGTCCTTTCCAGGAACCTTTCTAGGTAATCTTCTCAAAGACACCCGTCAATCTTTTCAGACATGTTCAAATTTATCCTATAAATCATGTCAAACTTTGTTTAAGGTACAGTCTTCTTTAGGACGGTCTCCTATCCTTTCTAGGGTAATCTTTTTCAAAATGTCTTTCCCTGAGTTTTGTTAAAAACACCATATTCCTCAAAATAGTCTTTATCCTCTCTGGGATTCTTTGACCCTATTTGCAAACGTGCCTCCCCGAGCTTTGTTTAAAGCACAATCTTTGTTCAAGACAATCTCATATCCTTTCCAGGATCCTCTTCAGGTAATCTCATAGAAGACATCATCTCATTCTGAGTATTCAGCGAATTTCTGTCCATCGGACACGACCAAGACGCATGACTAATTCCGAAAAGCATCTGCTTCACATTCGAATCAATACCTAGCATCAGGGAGATTGGGTTAATCAAAGGCGATCATTGCTAATAAAGATCCCTGAACCAGGTGAACCACATCTAGGGGGTTCTCCTAAACAGGGGCAAAATAGCGAGGATTATAGGGGCATACAATCAAGGGTCCTATTGACTGGGGCATATATTTCAGGAATTCAAATACTGGGGCAGTGCATATCAGGTTTGTGGCATGACAGGGGAGCATTACTGCGTAATTAGCCTTCTTACGCCTGTATTATTTACGACCTACAGTGGGGGTCGTCGTACATACATAATTCTCATTTATTTTGAGAATCTCATTACATGACACATGCATCATAACATTGCATAAATTCAACATTCGCCTTTTCAGGTCACTCCAGAGTCAAAAGGATATCATCATCCAAATACGGTGCAAATACGATCGTTTCAACGATTTAATCTTAACAATTTCGATGCTTTATTCCGAGCCTTTCTTCAAAGGCAATTCAGAAACAATCAAAGATTTTCTTACTTTTCAAGGTAGTCTTCTCCAAGACGCTTATCAACCTTTCTAGGTAGCCTTCGATAAAACCTTTTATCATCGCTAGGAGTCTTTCTATGTCAGTCTTGTTTAAGACATATTTAGGTTAACCTTGTAATTTTGTTTAAAATACTTCGTATCCTTTCTAGGAACCTCTCTAGGTTAGTCTTGTTTAAGACATATCATCTCCCGTCTAAGAGCCTTTCCAGGTCAGTCTTGTTTAAGATGGTTCATATCTTTTTAGAAGCCTTTACAGGTCAATCTTGTTTAAGATGTTTCATATCTTTTTAGAAGCCTCTCTAGGTAATCTTGTTTAAGATATCTCATATCTTTTTAGAAACCTCTCTAGGTAATCTTGTTTAAGACGTCTCATATCTTTTTAGAAGCCTCTCTAGGTAATCTTGTTTAAGAAATTTCATATCTTTTTAGAAGCTTCTCTAGGTAATCTTGTTTAAGATATCTCACATCTTTTTAGAAGCCTCTCTAGGTAATCTTGTTTAAGACGTTTCATATCTTTTTGAAAGCCTCACTGGGTAATCTTGTTCAAGATACTTCATATCTTTTAGGAGCCTTTCTAGGTAGTCTTGTTTAAGACATGTCTCAACTTCTTTAGGAAATATTCTTCAACTATTTATCCAATCTTTTCTAAGACATATCTTGCTCTTTCAAGGTATTTCTCAGTTAGTCTTCTCTAAGACGGTTCTTCCCGAGCTTTGTTTAAAGCCTAATCTCCTTCATATCTGCCAATGATCTGCCCTGTTTAGGAAACCTCTTCAGGTAGTCTTATGTAAGACATTACTTCATCTCTCCTCAAATACAATCCGAACTAGAATTCGCAAATACCTCAAAAGGATTAAACAAATTCAATGGGTGATAAGGAGATAAAACATTGGTGTTATCATACATACATACTTAGGTGCATACACACAACATTTTCATGCATAAGCATTTACACCTGTACATTGTACAAACAACATGATACATATGCATCCACAAAAACAATCTTTTACACAACTGACTGCGAGCCCTCGCTATGTAAGTCTCAGGCTTTAGCAAGACGCTTCTTTCCTCACACACTCGAGCACAGGGTAAATTTAGGGGTCTTCCATTATTTAATAACTCTTCGATTCGAAAAGCGTGAGACCTGCGTATTCTCACGCCATTCAATCCAAGGTAATTAAATAGGGGCAGCTGTCATACCCTAAAATTTACCCGATATAATTTGCATCTGTCCATTTATTACGGGCGTTAAAAATTAGGAGCCATAGGGTTTAATATACCTATTATTAAACTCGCTCTCCTATAAAACTCCCATATAAATTGGTTTAAAATAAGCAGAGTGTGAAAAGCAAATAGTCAAAGACCAATTCATTGTGGCCCATCCATCCCTTTGTTTTATCATCTTTGGACTTTCTATTACTTTTTTATTGAATAAATGTTATTGCTAATTATTGATTTTAGTATTAATATTAATTTAATTATTAATATTTTAATATTAATTTAATTATTATTAGTACTTTAGTCAGTATTAGTATTAATTCAATTGTTATTGATACTTTAGTTAATATTAATATTGTTTTAAATATTATTGCTAATAGGATTATTATTTACTAATTCATCAAATAGTCAACTCGATTTTTATGGTTATTAGATTAGTCAATTAATAAAACTAATTAATTGGGATTCTTGAGTTTGTTTTGTTGCGTTTTGGGCAAAAAAGAAAAAGGAACTGGGCCGTGGATCTTTTGGATCAAACAGGCGGGTCAAACCGACCCGGCCCTGTTCACCTTCTCCCTCCATTCGCAAACCCTAGTTCTCTGCCTGCAGCGGCAGCCGTCTCCTTCCACCAACACCATCATCAATCCAAACCCTAGTTTCTAACAAGCCCAAGTCCGGAAGAATTTTCAGAATCAAATCTTAAGAAGATACGAATCGAATCAAATGTTAACAAAATCAAATATATTCTTGAGCCTTAATATTACAATAAGAATCAATTCATAACAATCCCAAATCCGGATTTACAACAAATATAATCAATTGATTCTGAAAAAATCAAAACTAACCTAATTGAATCAATATAATCTTTCCTAATCTAACTTAGACCCTAGGCTATAAAAGAAAAAGAGAAAGAACAGAGAAGGGTGGGATTTTTTCGTTGAGGAAGAACCCTAAGATTGCTTGTGCGCCGCCGCGGACCTCTTTGAGCTTGGATCTTCTTCATCGCACCTGCAAATCACACACAGAGAGAAGGAGATTAAAGCGAGGGGGAGCTTACACGATCCAGAAATTGAAGAACACAAGGTAACTAGATTCTTGACTTAGCTTAAGGTTATCCCGATTGCATGCTTAGGTATGATTTTGTTTTGGATTTAAGATTAATTGGGAGACAGATTTGGTTCGGTTAGGGTTGATCTATTTGGTTGGGGAAGAATTCTGGGTTTTTGTGGTTGAATATATGAATTTTCCGGTTGACATTCAACCAGAAACTGGGGATTTACGGTGGTTTTAGGGGGCGGCCAACGGTGGGTGGGGGCGTTTTCTGGGTTGAATCCTGAAGGAGAGTGAGAGAACGAGAGA
The DNA here is from genome assembly GCF_029867415.1 of Vicia villosa. NCBI lineage: Eukaryota > Viridiplantae > Streptophyta > Magnoliopsida > Fabales > Fabaceae > Vicia > Vicia villosa. Next base: position 385,896 of record NW_026705677.1, on the reverse strand, counting down.
AGGGTGAGAGGATCGGGGGAGAAAAACAAATGAAGAGAGAGAAAAGGAAGGGAAAAATGAACCCTTGGCTCAGAAGTGAGCTCATATAGACGAAGGGGGTAGTCTGGGAGGGAGACGCGTGGCCAAGCTATGGCCGCTCGTTGGTACATCTGGACATGATCCAGTGTGCTTCCTTCCTTGTGCACCCTCGCCTTAGATTGTACGCAGGCCATTAGATTTAGATCTACGGCGTAGATCTCCCCATCTCACTGCAGATTGCGTGCTCTCACCACACACGATCTAAACGGACTAGAAGCTTAATGGGCCAGGCCCTTTGATAATAGCACCCCCCAAATCACTTAACAAACACAAAATATACCCCTTGTAGTTTTTTAAAATAATTTTTAATTAATAAATTTTGTGAAATATTAATTGTCTAAATGATTGTTCTCCCTTGATGATTTAATCCAATTTTCTCCTCGAACCGACTAAATCCATTAGTCGTATTAGACGAGAAATAATTTTTTTTTGGTTAATTTAATAATTTAATTAATTCTTACTAATTCTCTCCTCGACCCGACTAAATCTATTAGTCGCTTTAGACGAGAGATAAAAAATACATAAAATCCAAAACACATTTAATTTGCTGCCCGCGACGATCAATCTATCGATCTAAGTAACCAGCAATGCCCCTTAATCCGTTAGCTATACTGACCAAATCTATTGGTCAACGCATCTAACGGTGCCATATCAAATCAGGGTTGTACGCCCAAGTCTAAAACATTCAAACACTTCAAATCAAACTACGGATTTTTATCCTAGGCAACTCAAAATGCCTTTCAAAACAATTTCAAAACAACTTCAAATACAGTCAAATTCTAATTCAAAGGCGTACAACCTTGTGCCCGAGCTACGTTGACTCTGATTCTCCCTAAGGAGATACGTAGGCACTTGGATAACCAAGGCGAGTCCCCCTTCCTCAAAACCTCAATTCAGTTCAAATCTCATTTTTCGCCCTATTCACTTCCTTTGCTATTAAACCTTAACAATTTAGCCATAAAACCATTGCCTTAGACAGAACCTTAGGAAAGGGTTGAGGGTGCTTAACACCTTCCCTCGACCTGATTATAATAACTTACCCTGAATCTCTAAACTGCGTAGGGTTTCCTATTCGCCCTTCAGAATAGGTGGCGACTCTAAAAGCTTAATTTTTAGGGCAGGTTGCTACAGTGTGACTTCATCATCACCAGCTACTTCATAGTCTTGAAGTCTTGCTAGAAGAATTCGAGTTCTTTAAGGTCTTTGACTTGTAGCATTCACACCTTCTTCGACTTCGACTATGTTGGGAATATTAGCAACTGGTTTGACTTTGACTAGAGTTTTGACAATTTCAACTGGTTTGACTATGTTGGGAATATTAGCAACTGGTTCGACTAGAGTTTTGACAATTTCAACTGGTTTGACTATGTTGGGAATATTAGCAACTGGTTTGACTAGAGTTTTGACAATTTCAACTGGTTTGACTATGTTGGGAATATTAGCAACTGGTTCGACTTCGACTATGTATGCACCAGTCTTATGATATCCTACCAAAATCACAGGTTCGCTCTTATCATCAAGCTTCCTTTTTCCTGCATCAGGAACATGCTTGTAACACGTAGATCCAAACACCTTCAGATGATTCACTGATGGTCGTTTTCCACTCCATACTTTTTCAGGAAACTTCAGATGAATCCCTTAAAGATTTCAAATACTCCACCCTTTCTCTTGATTACATAGATCCACGACTTTCGACTAAACTCATCGACAAACTAAATAGAATATTTGTTTCCGCCAATGGTATATTTTTCAAATGGACCACATACATCTGAGTGTACCACTTTTAGTATGTAGGACGATCTCATTGGCATAGTCAAAGCGAAAGAATTTCTGGATTGGTTTTCGACTAAACAACCTTCACAAAATTTATCACGCATCTCAAGACTTGGAATACCAGTAACTATATCTTGAGTAATCAGTTGATTAAGTGATTGAAAATTCAAATATCCAAACCTTAAATGCCACAACTAACTATCCTTATGGTCGACAACAGTTTGTAGACATTGTACTTCAGTCTAATTGATCATGGTCTTAAACATCATGTTCTTCAAAATTGGAGATTTCAAGACTAAATTGTTCTGGGTGTCGAACAGTTGTCTAACACTTAGCATGTTGCACTTTATTCCAGGTGCATAGATTACATCTTTGATCATAGATTTCCCTCCAGTACTCATTTGAAAAACTATGTTGCCGATACCTTCTGTTTGCAACGAACTATTATTTGTAAGTTTTACCTTGCTCTTCTTCGATTCGTCGAAATATGCCAACCACACCTTTTGACCAGTCATGTGCAACATGATTCGAGAAACCAGATCTTGGATTTGACGTGGTTATCTTCCACTGCAACCATAACCACCATATTTGAATCTTGGCGTGCAAAGTTCGCTCCTTCGTCCTTGCCTTTAGCCGATCCATTGTCTTTCCTGTACCAACAATGTTTAGACAAGTGACCTCACTTTTCACAGTTATAGTGTAGCAACCTGTCCTAAAAATTAAGCTTTAGAGTCTCCACCTATTCTACCAAGGCGAATAGGAAACCTTTACACAATTAAGAGATTCAGGATAAGCTACTATATTCAGGTCGAGGGAAGGTGTTAGGCACCCTCAACCCTTTCCTAAGGGTTACACTATAAGGTTAGGTTTATGGCTAACATAAAGAAAGGTAACAGACAGTTAATAGGGTAAATGGCAAATTATTAAGATTAAAGGTTTGTGATTAAGGAAATAAAAATCGGGAGAAAATGAGATTTATGGGGAAGGGGACTCGCCTTGTTGCCAAGTGCCTACGTACCTCCTTATGGAGAATCAGAGTCAACGTAGTTCGGGGAAGGGTTGTACGCCCTTAGGATTAGAATTTGATTTAATATGGTTTGAAGGCTTTTTGAATGACCTATCGTAGTTTTGAAATGCGAAGTTCGAAGGTATTTTGAATTACCTTATCGTAGATTTGAAAATCGCAGTATTGAAATCTGTAGTTGCGTGGTTTAGTGTTTTGAATGTTTTAAGTTTTGGGCGTACAACCCTGATTTAATATGTTACCGTTAGTTGTGATAATCAATAGGTTTGATTACCATGGCTAACAGATTGAAGAGAGGATTGCTAACCACTATAATCGATAGATTCAATTATCACGAATAGCAAATGTGCGTGTTTTTAATTATTTAATTCATCGTTACCCCTCATAATCGATAGATTCGATTACAAATAATAACGAATTTTTAAGGAGGCAATGCTAATCATCGTAACCAATAGATTTGGTTAAAATCATTTAGCAAAATAAATATTATTTTAATTTGTATCTAATTAATTAGATAATTAATCGATTATTAACCATCGCGAGCGATTGATTCGGTCGAAACGAATAATAAATTGACCCTAATATCTTTGGTCAAATGGCCAGTGGGATTGGGCAAACCCTAATACTCTAATAAGCTTTTCTAGAGTTTTTATGATTTTTTGTAATAAAAAATAATTAAATAAATTAATCGACGTAATCGAGTAATCGGGAATATAATCGGGGAAATAATAATCATAACCTTAATATTAACTTTATAATCCTAATCCTAATTATATTAATTGATTAAATTAAACATATTTAATTAACATTTAATCTAATAACTAAATAAATAATATATAGAAAATAAAAGTATAGAAAACCTGGTTTTGGTTGCATGTGGCGTCTCCTTGATGGTCCATGGTGGAGCTGCAGCCCCTGTACGTTAGATCTGAATCATAGGAGATCCTATGGTGGAGAACTGAGGGTTCATGATAGTGCGCAGTGAGCATATACGCTGGATCCATAGGCAAACGTAACCAAGGAGTTAGTAAAAAATAATTGCCACTCACAGGGTTCGAACCCTGGTGTTTGGGGTAATCTCCATTCAGCTTCACCACCTGTACTAGAAACGTTTTTTGTTTAACGTTTACACGCAACACCATAAATATAGATAAATGAATTTAGTTTAAAAAGAGTCAAAGAAAACGAGAACTGGGTCCCACAACTTAAAACCAAGGCCAATCATCTTTCTCCATTATGCCACGCGGGAAGTCAAACGGTCAACCCTTGGGACTGAGCCGATATCACGCTGCCACGTCTGGACCAACCAGTACACGCGATTCCGGCCACCACCCACGGCGTTCCTCTTCGTCTTCTCCGGCGAGGAGAAATCTAGAGCCTGCGAAATACGAAGAATAAACGAACCAAGAGTACCTTATTACCCTAATTCGAGGGTTGCGATCTCGATGGTGACGTCCTTTTGGCCTGTAGATCGCTGTATCATGCGCTATGACAGAAGAGACAAACACACGGCCAACAATGGCACGGCTCAGTTCTCGCGTGAAAGCTTCCATGTAATGGTCCGGACCTGGTCTATGTCGCCTCATGAACTCATTGGTATTGTTAGTTCAGGTTAATATATCCATGCAAGTGAAATACGAAATCCAAAATAAAAGAGAAAATACCAATCACGATATGCAATGTTCAAGTGTTTTTGGGCATGGTTCTTGGCTTGTTCTCACCCCTTGGATCTTCAGGAAGGGATTTCAATCGTTAGGATGGATTGAACGTGGCCAATGAATGTTCCCTTGCGTGCCCTAATTTTCTCTTATCTTTGGAAGCTTAAAATAGGGTTTCTCTCCCTAATTTTCGTCCTCTCCTCTCCCTGAATTATTTTTAGAATATATATGTCTCTCTTAGGGTTTCTTTTGGGCTTGGATACTAGGTTATCAAGAGAGAAAGAAAATTGATTAAAATCTCATGATTTTTTTTCTATTTTTATCCAATATTTTTCTATCATCAAACCAAACTAATCTCCATGATATTGTGATCAAGATTTCCCTTCAAAAATATATGCAAACATTCCTTAGATATTTTCCCATTATTTATTTATTTTAAATTGAATTTAAATAAATAAATTTCAAAATAAAAGGATAGAAATAATGGGAATCACAAGAATGGAAATATGGGTCTCATGTGAGGTTAGAATCATGTTAGAAATCCAAAATTTAGGCCCATTAGTCAAAATAATCAAACTTGCTCACTTTGCGTCTTATGCATTTCCACAAAATCTCCTAACTTGTACAACTTGTATCTTGCTCAATTTTTGACATATGAAAGTGTTCTTGGAGTTTTTGGAAAGGTTAGAGAGTCCTCTAAATGACCTTTTTTGTTTCATCTCAATTGAAGCTCCCGTGCTCGAGTTATGAGCTTTGACCCAAAAGGTATATTTTATTGACTTTTTGGAGGACCTATAATCTCTTGGATCATATCTCTTGAATGAAGCATTTCTGGCCTTGACTTGTGAGAGACAAAGTTGTAGAGAATCCAATTTCCTTCAAAATAGGCTTTGAGTGAGAAATTTCTGATAAAGTATGAGAGAGTTATGCCCAGTCAAAGTTGAGTTGACTTTTCCTAAAAACCCTAATTTGGACTTTTTGAATTTGTTCATTTCTGAGTTTTTATTAGTGGATCATGATCAACCTTTGATCAAATGGTGGATATAAACTTAAATACTTGATGTTTACCAAAAGTCCGGAGTTATGACCGTACTTTGACCATGATTGACTTTTAGGTCACAATAGTCGACTGTGGATCATCTGAGCCATTGAGTGAGCAATCCTTGGAATTGAACCTTGATCTTTGACATGGAGGTGCCCTGAAACATAATGAACCATGGGAAACTTCATTGGAGACCTTGTTTTGTTAATTTCCTCAGGGAGATACCAAACCCTAGTTTTAGGAGATCCTTGCTTAGGAGAATGCCTTGATGAAACTCCTGAGCTTTGAATAATTGTGAATGGAATAAGATGGGCAAATTTTGGGATCTTTGCAGCGATTGATTCACGTTTCCTGGAAACACGATCTCTAACGTGAAGTCCTTGAAAACTCGATCAAGAACAATAACTGGAAGCTCTGATACCAATTTGTTAGTGCGCGAGGCACTTTTAGTGAGGAGAGAATAAAGGAAATAAGGATTGTATTGTTGAATTGTATAAATAATGATACAGACTATCACTATTTTTATACAATCCTGATTGGGCTTAAGCTTACACAACTTAAATTATATTTGATGTTATTAGATTAGATTATATTTAATATTATATTAATAATATCAATCCCATTAATATTTCAACAAATCTCAATAATATCTCAACAAGTATAACTTATTTGCATCCCCTTATCTTAGAACTAACGAGTTTGGATAAGAAACTTGTCTTTGAATTTTGCACTACGGGAAATTATTAAATTTATACCTTGTTGAACTTAGCCATAACAACCTTCGCACTCTTTAAGTTGTGCTGCAAGATTGTATCTTTAGTCAGATACCATCCCTTGATTTGCGATGTGACCAACTATGAATCATATTTGATCACCCTTTCTCTGCCCCCATTTTGAGAGCTATGTATAGTCCGACAAAGTAAGCCTCACATTCCTCTTTATTATGGGATATACTATTTTTATCGTAGTAAAATTTTAAGTAAGCCTCACATTCCTCTTTATTATGGGATGAATTATTTTTATCGTAGTAAAATTTTATTATAATGTTTTACGACTTAGCTATCAATATTATCTCAATCATACAAATTAATTGGATAATATCTTTAAATTTTAGATATTAGTTACAATATTTTATTTCACAATTTTAATATTCCTGTTAAGAAGTGTAGGTTAGGCCTAACTCATCCCTACAAAACCGGCTTGTAGGGTGAGGATTGCCCCCACTTATAAGGACATGTTCAGACTATATATTGTCCGATGTGGGACTCTTAACACACCCCCTCACGCCCAGGACTAGACAACTGGAGCATGGAAATAAATGGCGGGTGGCCCGATAGCGGAAACCATAGAAGGTGGCCCACCGGATCTTAAACCAGGCTCTGATACCATGTTAAGATGTGTGGGTTAGGCCTAACTCATCCCTACAAAACCGGCTTGTAGGGTGAGGATTTCCCCCACTTATAAGAACATGTTCAGGCTATATATTGTCCGATGTGAGACTCTTAACAATTCCTTTTCAATCTTATGTAAAATGTCCATCCTCACAATCTTAATGGCTATATAATATGAATTACTAATGCATGTCTTGTTCAAAAGTTTTTATTCTATATTAACTACAAAAGTCAGCATATTCTGACGTTTTATTCGAGAGTTTTGAGAAGAGGGAAGGAAAGATTTAAAAAAAAAAGAATCGAGTAAAAAAAATAGAAGAAATTAAACGATAAAGGTTTTAAAAGATTTATTTTTATTCAAAAATTAAAATCTTTCTAATTTAAAAGAATTAAAAAATTGTATTGATGGAGGAGTTTTAGAGGAATTAGACAAATTATTTAAATATAATTTATGTTATTATAGTATTTTAAAAATTAAAAATATATCAATGACGAGCTCTCTTTTATTATTCTATAAAAAAAAGTTTCAAAAAATATTTAAAAAAATTCTATATTAAAAAATATATATTTTCAAATCTCTCTCTATCCCTCTTCTCCATACCCCCAAACAAAAACAAAATAGTACATTTATTCTCATGCATGTGTATACACTTGAAGAATCACAAACATTATATTTTTATTTGTGGAAGAGTTTATTTTGGTTTTAAAAGAATGTCATTATTTCCATAAGCTACCACCCAAAATAGATAATGTTAGAAATATCGAAAAGATCAAAAGGATCCAGGCTGAATCGTGAATGGAGTCACTTTCCCTTAAAAGTATTTCAAGCACTCTCTTAATTGTCTTAGAGTTTGGAAAGCAAGAATATCCAGGATAATGTCAGCCTTACTCGAGTCTGCACAAGACCGGTGAAGAACTCGAATGAAAGGAATAGTGTCTGGAATAATGAAGAGGATTTATGATTTTGTGTTTTTCATTTTGGATTCATAAATGTGTATTTATAGGCCATGCATGTGTTGTTTCATAAGTTTGCAACTCTTGATGAAACAACACCTTTTCACCATATATTGCAATGGTTCATCTATAATGACACAAGGCACCCCTTCATGAAATGTTGTAAATTTGAATTCAAAAAACAAATTTATGCAACAACCAAAAATCTATTCCCATTTTTTGTCACATTAGAACACACTATGGTAATTATTGTTTTATAATTTCCAACAATCCCCCACTTGTTCTAATAATGACAAAAAATCATTCCAGAAAATAAAGATAAAAAGAGTGTTAATACAGTTAAGTATCTTTCGATTTAAAACTCAACCTTAGTGAGAATAACGCAAAGTTTAATCAGAATATTTGGTAGCAATGCTTTTAAACCATTAATCCATGTGATTAGACCGGCGTTACCTTACACACACTCTTTAAAGGTTCTTCCTCTACATATCTTGCTTAGCACTTATTTATGGCCATATGCTATCCTGTTTTCATGAATTTTTTATGAGAGAAACTCCAACTCTCACTTTGAGACGGCACCATCTCGAAATTCACATATGTGAAGTTCATATTGTGTTTTTTTCCATGAGACACGTACCCTCGGTATTGAACTTCATTAAGAGTTTGAAATAAAACTCAACCCTCGTTTTAAGGTTAACATTATCACGAAATGTTTGAAAATTATCCAAATCAGCGACTTGTTATTACCCATTGAAAATCTTGAGGTTAATGTTCTGTTAATGTAAGATTGGGTTGTCGCCGCTGTCGGAACTCTTATTCGAGGATTTTCAACCCCATACCTCTCGAGGTTGTTTTTACTAAGTCTCTGGCCAGTGGCTTAGTAAACGGATCTGCCAAATTATAGCTTGTTCGTATATAGGTGAGTGAAATGATTCCATCCTTAATCAATTTTCTCACGAACGAATGTCTAAGTCCAATATGCCTAGACTTTCCATTGTACACTTCGCTGAACGCTCTTGCTAAAGTGGCTTGGCTATCGCAGTGTATCATCACCTTTGAGACATTGTCCTTAGCCAATGGAACTTCCAACAGAAGATCCCTCAACCATTCTTCTTCTTGACCAGCGGAAGCGAGAGCCACGAACTCTGACTCCATGTTCGAAAGCGTAATGCATGTTTGTTTCTTTCTCTTCCAAGAAATTGCTCCTCCAGCTAGTGTAAATATCCACCCAGTTGTAGATTTACGATCTCCAACATTAGATATCCAACTCGCAATGGTATATCCTTCTAGTATGGCAGGGAACCTACCATAGTGAAGGCCAAGATCTTTGGTTTTCAATAGATAGCCAAAAATCCTCGTGATTGCCTTCCAATGTTCAGTACTTGGATTACTAGTAAATCTACTCATTTTACTAACTGAAAATGATATATCGGGTCTGGTACATTGTATTAAGTATATGAGACACCCTATTGCACTTGCATATTCCAATTGAGCCACTGCTCTTCCATTTTTCTTTTGAAGTTTGACGACATGATCAAAAGGAGTGGTTACTTCCTTAAATTGTATGTGTTGAACTTATCAAGTATTTTCTCAATATAGTGTGTTTGACTAAGTTCATAACCCCCACTATTTCTCTTAATTTTGATCCCTAGAATTGTATCAACAAGTCCAAGATCTTTCATCTTGAAAGTGGAAGTTATATACCTCTTTGTTTCTAAAATTCCATTCAAATCATTACTAATTATCAGCATGTCATCGACATAGAGACAAAGGAATGTTACAGTGTTTTTGCACACCTTTGTGTATAAACACTTATCAAAAGAAATAGGAATAAATCCATTAGAGAGTATCACATAATCAAACTTTTCATGCCATTGTTTTGGTGCTTGTTTTAAGCCATATAAGGACTTGATAAGCTTACACACCTTTTGTTTGTTTCCAGGAAGCACGTAGCCTTCTAGTTGTTCCATGTATATTTCCTCATCAAGATATCCATTTAGGAAGGCTGTTTTGACATCTATCTGATGAACTATAAGGTCATTCAAATAAGCTAAGGCAAAAAAAAATCTAATTGTGGTTGTTCTTGCTACTGGTGCATAGGTGTCAAAGTAATCTATGCCTTTCTTTTGTCTAAATCCTTTTGCCACTAGTCTGGCCTTATAAGTGTTTAAAGTACCATCGCTATGGTACTTTATTTTAAATACCCACTTGCATCCAATGGGCCTTGATTCATTTGGCAAGTCAACAAGTTCCCAAGTGTGGTTTGACACGATTGAATCCATTTCATCTTGGATAGCATCCTTCCAAAAGGAAGAGTCCCTTGAATTTATTGCTTCCTTGTATGTTTTAGGATCATCCCCTACTTGGAGAATGACCGAAATACTTTAAACGAAATTCTTACAATTTCCTTCAACCAGATAAAAGGAGATAAATTGAGGATCGATTTCATCTGGTCCTAGATTCCTTGTTTTCTGAACTCTCTTGCTTATCCTAGGCTCGGGTTGTGATTCAATGATTTGAGGAGTGCTTTCAGGTTGTATTTCTACAATCCGAGAAGATTCTTCTTCACAAGATTCTTTATTCACGACCGACTCCGATTCTTTATCCTTGGTGATAAGATTTTCAAAGAATTCCACATCTCGGGATTCTACAATTACATTAGACTCTAAATTTAACAGTCTATATGCCTTACTATTTTGTGCATATCCAACAAAGGCACATCTTATCCCTCGAGGACCCAACTTGACTCTCTTAGGATCCATGTTTTTGTAGTAAGCCACACACCCCCACACTTTAAAGTAATTGATATTCGGCGCTCTGCCTTTCCATGCTTCATATGGAGAAATATCGGTTTTCTTTAAAGGAATTCTGTTGATTATGTGGCAAGCAGATAGTAGGGCCTCACCCCATAAATTGAAAGGTAGTTCAGAATGTACCAACATGGCATTCATCATCTCTTGATATGTTCGATTCTTTCTTTCGGCCATGCCATTTTATTGCGGTGTGCGAGGTGCCGGACATTCATGTATTATGCCATGTTCTTCACAAAACACATCAAATTCAGTAGAAAAGTATTCACTGCCCATATCACTCCTAAGAACTTTTATACTTCTACTTAATTGATTTTCCACTTCTGCTTAATAAATCTTAAAGGCATTAAAAGCATCATCTTCATGCTTTAAGAGATATACATGAGTGTATCTAGAGGAATCGTCGATGAATGTAATAAAGTATCTATTTCCTCCGCGTGTTAACATGCCATTAAATTCACACAAATTGGAATGTACAAGATCAAGTAGATTTGTATTTCTTTCAACACTTTTGAAAGGTTTCTTAATCATTTCTGATTTGACACATAATTCACATTTTTTGAAATCATTTATATCGAATGAAATCAATCCAGATTTAATTAGTCTCTTCATAGAACTAATACCAGGATGTGCTAATCTATTGTGCCATAAAGAAACAGACTCAAGCATGTAAGCAGAATTAGAAAATTTATTAATAATATTGTCGGTAGTACATAATTTGATCATTCCCTCAGCAGAATATCCTTTTCCAACAAACACTCCATTACGGGTCAAAGTAAGCTTGCCCGATTCATAAACAGATTTAATACCTGGTTTTCCCAACAAATCCCCACTAACAATATTCCTATTCATGTCGGGGACATGAAGCACATTGACAAGAGTAACTTTCTTTCCGAAAGTGAAGTTGAGTTCGACCGATCCGGTTCCAACAACTTTAGAGGGACTTCATTTCCCATTTGTACTTCTTGTCCATCATTTGCCTCAGAATAGGTTTTGAATGCAGCCTTATCATAGGAGACATGTATCGTAGCACGTGTATCATACCACCAACCTTGAACTTTCCCTTTGATTGCCATAATTTCGCTCACCGTAGCAATTATGTCATCATTGGCTCGAACTGCATTGATCTCATTTTTTGACTTGTGTCTGCAATCTCGAGCATAGTGTCCAGGTTTACCGCACATGTAACATCCATTTTTTGGACCTTTAGGACCGCCATAATTCTTGGTCCAAGATGACTCTTCATGTCATCATGTTTCTTCTTTCCTTTGTTAGTCACAATATTTGCTTTGGAAAGACCCGCATATTCTAATTTCTCCCTTTCCTTCGATTCCTCTTCGATTCGAAGATGTTTCTGGATTTTCTCCAAGGAGAAGTCCTCAGAACTGTGCAACAATTTCTTTCTGTAACCTTTCCAAGAAGGTGGTAATTTTGCAATAATTGCACCAACTTGAAAGGTTTCGGGGATGTCTATTTTTACTGCTTTTATTTTATTCACAAGGACTTGCAATTCATGCACTTGGGGAAGAATGACCTTAGAGTCTATGAATTTAAAATCAAAATATTTAGAAATTAAGAACTTCTTCGTACCTTCCTCTTCAACCTTGAATTTGAATTCGAGTGCTTTCCAGATTTCTGTTGCCGACGAATTATCCGTATAGAGGTCATAGAGACGATCAGATAGTGTGTTCAAAATATGTCCACGACATAGCATTTCATCCTCCTTACGTTTCATGCGCTCCTTCTTGACTTCTTCAGAATCATTTTCGGTTGGTTCAGGAATTGGTGTTAAGTGGGGATCCAAGACATAATGAACCTTCAAGGCATTCAGTAGGAATGTCATCTTGTCTTGCCATCTGGTGTAGTTAGTTCCATCAAAACGATCCAATTTGACAAGATCCTAGTTCATAACTTTGATGCTTGAAACTGCAGCGTCGGAAGCCATTGAAGAATAAATACTTTTAAGATTGTTATAAATATCGGAAAGATCAAAAGGATCCAGGCTGAATCGTGAATGGAGTCATTTTCCTTAAAAGTATTTTAAGCACTCTCTGAATTGTCTTAGAGTTTGGAAAGCAAGAATACCCAGGATAATGTCAGTCTTACTCGAGTCTGCACAAGACCGGTGAAGAACTCGAATGCAAGGAAGATTGTCTGGAATAATGAAGAGGATTTATGATTTTGTGTTTTTCATTTTGGATTCATAAATGTGTATTTATAGGTCATGCATGTGTTGTTTCATAAGTTTGCAACTTTTGATGAAACAACACCTTTTCACCATATAATGCAATGGTTCGTCTATAATAACACAAGACACCCCTTCGTAAAATGTTGTAAATTTGAATTACAAACATTATATTTTTATTTGTGGAAGAGTTTATTTTGGTTTTAAAAGAATGTCATTATTTCCATAAGCTGCCACCCAAAATAGATAATTCAGGATATCACCTCAATAATTAAGAAGTCAAAAGTCATTTGCATGTTAGTGTAAATATTTGAAATTTCTAGCCTCATTTTTATGATTTGTGTGATTTAAATGTCATGTCTAAAGATTTGTTATTCTCGTTGGAATCAATCAATTGAAATTATAGCAAGTTAGTCTTAACCATGTTCTAGAATCTGTTTTTGTATCATACTTTTTGCACCTTATTTTGACTCCCTGCTCTATTCTTTTTGGCCACCATGTTACTTTTCAAGTTGTTTTCAATCTATTTTTACCATTGGCATTTGGAATCCTATAATGCTTTATGTACATTAGTGCATGAACTTGAATTGAGATTCCTTATTTGAATTCTTTTCCTTATTGTAATTAATAATCATTAATGACTATTAACGTGTTTTTTTTTACCAAACTATTAACGTGTTTTAAAATGATAAAAAAAAATTTACAAGTAAATAAATAATTAATGCACGAGAAATAGTCTCTTATCGAAAATTACACTTAAATGAGATAAAAATGATAAGGTGTCGCATGAACAAGTACCAGACTTTATAACTCAAATATATATTTTTGCAAATTGGAATATAAGCTTAATTATTCGATATTACTGTGTGTTGAAATACTATATTATATGTTCTAGCCAGAGACTGATATACCACCCCACAACCCTAGTGTTAGTTAGTTGAAGATTTCTTGTGTAACCACACTATAACAAACATATGGTTGTAGTTGAGTTCGATTTAAAATAGTAATTTCTTGTTAAAGAAACCTCTTACATCATTTTCTCTTGGCATTGTGTTTACTTTGAATTTAGTTGGTGAATTATTTAACCTCTCACTACGTAAAGCATGGTTGGAATTTAGGAGAAAATCCACCTATTTCTCATAGTGTTCCTTTATGAACCATAAAGGTCTAATCCTCTAATGCCTTTGTATTATCATTATACTATGTCCGTAGTTCAAAATAAAGAAGTTATTAGTCAAAACATTTTTTTTCCACACTGATCATTAAAGCATCTTGGTACTATACTTACTAAAGCATCCTTTGGACATGCATCATGATAATTCGCTTTAGTGCCTACTAGTAAATGTTGTCAACTTAATTGTCTGAGTCATACGTACTCAAGTTTTTGTATGGTTCCTCTGGTCAATTCTAAGCTTCAACTTAGTAGTTTGATATTCTAGTAGAAGATTAAGTTGGCATTCTCTAATGGTTTGTTCCTCAATATTCAAATCAACTGTAAAGCTTATTCTTGGAAAGAACAACTCGATTGTTTTCTCTCACAACATTCAAATTTGAGACAATTAAGTTAATGGTATGCGCAATGGACATATTTTATGTGAAAAGGTTACAATATTGTATTTGACAAAACATGTTATGTGATGTAAGGATATAACATAGCTTGCTGAAATAGTATAAAGATATCGACGACTCGACTCATTAATCAAAAGATCAGGATCATCCAACAATCATAAAAAAGGAAGCCATATAAAGGCTCAAATTCTCAATATTTAAATCATCGAGCCTCTCACCTTCTCAAGAAACATATATTGAATAAACATTTTAGAATTAATATGAGAAAATAATAGATTTTTCTAAAGAAAACATTTAGTGAAGAAGCTCTATCGAAGCCAAAAAAAAAAAAAAAGCAAATAAGTGATTTCATTGTATACAATATCTATTAAAATATTCAAACATTTGTATTTGTGCTTATATGTTTAGATCCTTCAATGAGTGATATTTTCAAAAAACCCTTCATTTATTTATTTATTTGGTTGTATTCATCAAAGGTCTAAGTGTTATCCATATTCTTGTAGACAACAAAGAAATCCAGTCGCGTCAGTTCTTTGTGTTTAAGAAATCTAAGATATCACTTGGATCAGAAAATATCTTATTGGTCTTATAATTTGTTTGATTATAGGGAATACCTACTAGTGTGAGGAATTTGGATGTATATCTGAGTTAAAGGGTGAACTAGGATAAACTTTATATGTTTAATATATATATATATATATATATATATATATATATATATATATATATATATATATATATATATATATATATATATATATATATATATATATATATCCTCATCATTTAATATTTGTGATTGACTTAAGTTTCATTTGAAACATTTTTTAAAATTGAATTGGTTAATACTACTCAAACCACTAGTTTCTTGTGTATTTAACACCCTCGGAGTTTTCTTATCTTAACGATAGGAGAGCAAGCAAAAAGCAAGGGTGTTGTAAGTTGGGGAGAAAATGAATAAAAGAAACATTTTTAAAGAAAAAATGCAAATAGTACTCGTGCAATAAGAAGAAAGAACAAAATGCTTGAAACAAAATCAAAAATCAAAAGTCAAGCATACAAAAAGAAAAAAAGAAACCAAAAGAAATTGGTTATAAGAAAGTTGAAACAAAGAACCAAAAATTCTTGAAAAGTAAAACCTTAGGATCTCTTATCTTTAAGATTTTAAATCCAAAGAAAAATCAATAGCTTTTATAAGTAAAGTCACTTTATAACCTAAAGAAAGACCTTAGTGATCCATGACTGATAATATATCTTGAGATACTTAGTGAGATCATGATTCTGATGAATGATCAACTATTAATATAGACTTGTTTAAAAAATATTACGTTGTTCAAGCAAAATGTTCATTTGCATGCTATGGTTCATGAATAGTCATGATATTGATTATGAACTTGCATTTAGAAAGAACACCATGCCATAAAAAAAATTTTAAATACTCTTGACCTAAAGTAAGTCAACTTGTCAAAAGAAGCATGCATTCAAGAACATTTTTTAATCATCTGATTTTGTTTGAGGACAAACAAAAGATAAATTAGGGAGAGTTGATAAGTGCTAGATTTACATTAAATACTTTGGCACTCATTGAGTTATTTCACAAGCACCCATTACAAAAATTCCTGATTTATCCATGAAATGTGAGAAACACATGTTTGAACTTTTCTTGTATGCATTAATCTATAAAAGGTGAAAATAACTGGAAAACCATGATTCAACATGCAAAAAATAGGCCAAAGCAAAACCCTGATGAAGCCATGCTCGCTAGGCCTAAGCTACAAGTGCGGTAAGCGCAGATAAGGCCAGGTGGCATAACCTGATGCAAGTACTTTATGGTGAAACAAGGGCTAGCTTGCTAGTTGTACGGGTGGTACCATGGACGAGCAAAGGCGATCAAGGACACGTGGAAGACATGCAAGTATTGATTGTTAAGGAAGAAAAGCTGACTGGTCGATGTTGGCAGAGCATGGTAGGCACGCTAGGCGCAAGGATAGTGCACCTAACGAGAGCCTTAGATTTTTTCCTATAAATAACATGTTTGACTTTTGTGTAAAGAGTGTTTCGTGGATCGAGATAGTACAAAATTAGAGTAGGCTCACTTTTAGTATACGATAAGAGAATAAGAGAGAAGGTTTGAAGTTGGAAGTGTTGCTCGTGTGATAGGGCATATCACACTTCCACGGTCGGCATCCCAGAGTTACATGGTGTTACGCTAACCATGAGTAAGCGTAGCTAAAATCTATTTTTTAGGGTTATATATAGTCATCAAATTCAAGTATTAAATAGGTTATGACATTCTATGCAATTCTACTCATGCTTTAATATTGATGACTTTTCAATCTTAATGCTTTCTTTAGTCTTGCAATCTAAAATACGTTTCATGGTGTGACTCAACATCGAAAGGTACTGGTCATTAGTAGATCCAAGATAATTATCTAGTGGATGCTAAAATCTTGACATAGGGTTAGGTTGGACATCCACACATATTGTAGCATGATTAGTGTGGAGTCTCGCCATATTACGACTGTTGGAACTTAATGCTCCGTGTTGATTAATAGTTCGAGACATCAGATTTTACGTAATACACTGACCTCACAACATGGAGATCGAAAGGAGATAATAATAAGGATAATATGTGGTAATATTATTAATTGAGTAAAGGAGCATATTACTAACCTATGGATGTACATGATAGATGCGTAATAACGAAATCTACCTCTAATAAGGTTTTTATTGTTAACACCAAAAGTCTCCACTTTACTTTCTATCATTTTTTCTGTTATTTACTTTCATGCTTAAGAACCAATACACAAACCTTATCTCTACTTAAAATCTTAAAATCTATTGAACGTTCTTTAAACCCAACGGTATATGTGGATACGATAATTATAAAACTCATTTTTGTTGCTAATGCAACAAGTACTATGAGCACCTGGTCTTAGATGATGCATGTATCGTGCCAACTTCTCGTCTCTGGAGCACGATATACAGTTACATCCAATGGTTTTATGGAGTGTCGCATCCTTACATGACACTTGATGCAGAAAGAGATCCCCCGATGTTAGTTTATCAAGAGATACTACAAAAGGAGTAAGCAAGGGCATACCATGTAGTTTATGTATTACCGATACGTCACTATATATATTGTGGCTATTGGGAGAGAGACCATAACTAGAAGAGAGTTTGAGGAAGGAACTCCTCGGATGGTCACTCTATATGCAATCTTCGTAGAGGCAATGACATGTGTTGTCGTATAGGAGGCAGAGGGGGAACAAGGGCGTCATATATATGCAATAGTTGTCTTTTACTTTGTATTTTGATATTAAATATTTGAAACTTTTGTGTTATGGTTTACCAACATTTTGTGTGAATATTTAATCTCATTATTGAATGACAAATGTGTATGGTTGGTTAATTATGGGATTGATTTAAAAATTATTTATAATGTAAAGTTCATTAAAAAAATGTAAAGTTTCTTCTAGGTGTGAAAAAATTGTCTAAAGATTTATTGAATTTTAAAATTCGGATTCACCCATGTGTTCCAAAATAAATATTTACATTAATTAGTGGAAAAATATTCTAAGGATTTTTTTCCGGATATTCATATCGACACTTACTCTATTGTAAGGAAACATACATACATGCACAAACAATGAATATGGTTAGTCCAGAGATTAAAATATGATTTTAATTGATCTGAACAACTGAAATCATGACATATTTTTGGCAAAAATAAAAATACCTCTTTATTGAAGTAATTTTGTTGTAAAATAAATGCATCCAGAATTACAACTCTAAACAAAATGAATGATATTTTCGAGTTTTTAAGAAATGTGTGATCATTAGATAGAATATAGTGAACATCATCCATCCGATGGTAGGGTGCTTATATATACTCCACATTCTTACAATATGTAGATTTTTCAAAGGTTAACCTTCCAATAGGAAAATCAGCTTATATATACTCCCCGTTCTTTCAATATATAGATTTTTCAAAGGTTAACATTCTAGTAAGAAAAACAATTTTTTTTTTTTTTTTTTGAAAGCAAGAGATAAATTGAAAGGGAAACAAAGGGTTCCCCAACCCATGTACAGAATACACGGCTCAAAGCCTACAAAAAAACAATATTACAACCAATTACAATTACGACATGAAATACAAAGGATCTTTGTAGAAATCGTAAAAACAACAATTGGAATGAGTAATATTGTCATATGAAGACCACCTCCAAACCAAAAACTTGATGCTCCAAACTATATTATTAATGTTCCACACTTCCTCCCTAAAACAAAAAGCATTCCTAGTTAACCAAATTGTCCAAGATGTGGCTAACCAAATCACCCCAATAAGAAAAACAACTTATATATAGTCCCCGTTCTTACAAAATATAGATTTTTTAAAATTTAACGTTACTCCCCGTTCTTACAATATATAGATTTTTCAAAGGTTAACCTTCTAATAGGAAAAACAGTTTGCAAGATGGTAAAATAAATTGGAGAAAATAGAAGTTTGTATTCTCTAAAGTGACTAAAAAGTTTAAGAGTGGTTATTTTAACCAACTCATGCATAATTTATTTTAGAGGAGCTGAATCCAAAAAATATATACCTTTAAAAATAATCTTTGGAAGCATCTGGATATCAAAATGCAAAAACTTACAACAAATCAATTGGAAAATCTGTAAAAGACCCTAAACTTTTATTCCATTATTTTCAACCCACGTGTGGCAAACATGTCACTAAGATCTATGTGACTTGTGAAGTGACCGAGTCACATCATGGAGCTCATCACGCTTTCCTCGTGGAGTTACAACCGAACAGCAATGTTAGAATCAGATTCTCTATTATAAGTATTTGAAAAAAATTGAAAGTGGACAATCAGATTTCAACAAGATACTTGTTTTTACTTGATCAATCAATAAACTTTAGAATTTTGATACTACTAACTATTAACGGCCTAATAAATAATTTTATATGACTAGGAGAATCCTCAAAGAAAATACTACCAAGATCTAAGTTGCAACCTATGTTTACTAAAGCATTATCCACAATTATTTGTCTCCCTATAAGTATTTATTTTTCATTGCAAATCCAACAAATCGACAAATGTTTCTAACCAAGGTTTTCCCATATTTGTTCTTAGAAACGTCATTCTTTCTTACTTAAATAAGCGCCAAAGAATCAATATTCAACTCCATCGAAACTACTCCAATTCTCTTCACATATTCCAAGCCTTCGTAGACTCTCCTCAATGAATAGTGATCCACCTATAGGCCACCACTATTCTTGACAATAACTCCACACCTTGCTTTGTAACCTTCCTTACATGCGCCGTCCATATTAAATTTAGAGAATTTCTTCATCCACCTCCTAACCTTCTTGCCCACCCCTGGTGAATTTACAATATTACCCCTTGTTTCGGAAGTTCATTTCCGAAACGGTACTTTTTTTTTGAAAAAAAGGTGTTTTCGGAAATGAACTTCCGAAAACGTGTTTTTTTTAATATAAAATATTGATTTCGGAGATGCATCTCCGAAATAAAGTTACATTTTCAGAAAATGTGGTGTTTCGGAAGTTCATCTCCGAACTCACCCCCCATGATGGAATTCGGAAATGAACCTCCGAATTTATGTCTGGACAGAAGAAAAATGAAAAACAACAACGATTCGCTTTATTTAATCGGGTGAAGATTACAACGATAATATTACTGAAAATTAAAGTTACATATTGTTGAACACAGGTAGGTGGGGATGAGTCAACATTTTGATAACGTCGTCCGCCGATCTTTGAAGTTTGGCGTCCAACTCGATCGGGCCTTTCGAAGAAAATCGGTCGAATGTTGTCCACATAACCGCTAAATCTTCGTCGTTCTTGATCTCAAAAGGTGTGATCATCAACCCTCCCTCGTCGTTAAGCGATGGCGAGCGGTACTCGAGCTGACAGTTTGAAGAAACTACCTACGACATCAGGAAATAATGATATACTTCTGGCCGATAAGGAAGATGTTTTTATTCCAGATAACCTTCATATGAAGAAGCTTTTTGAGAGCGAGAAAGTTTTTGTATGGTATCCTAAGCATAACATGACACCATTGTTCAAGAGTAAACTATCTGATATTTACAGAAAAGTTGGTGCTAGAAATATCTCTGAGTCACTATCCAAAGAAGAATCATCTGTTGTGAATGATGATGTTGAACTCGAGCATGTTGATCCAAATAATATTCTCAACTTAAGGGGGTTGGTTAAGCTTATTCTTGGTTTTCTTGCATGTTGTAGCCTGAAAATGGAACAAAGTAAGAGACATGAATCTGTTCAAAGTCTTGTCAACTTGAGTTTCCGCGAGACAAAGGAGCAAATCAATGTAAGCTATAGTTTATCATTATCATCAGGGGACGTCATTACAAAAAAATCAAACAAATGGGTGCGCTGGGAAAGTCAAAGTTCTATGTTTATAATCCAGAAGATGGATAGTGTTCGCGGCGATGAAATGAAATATGCTTCAAATCTCTCTGAAGCAATATCTGAAGGCGTTTTACGCGAGAATCATGTTCCTGCACTCGCTGAATTAATCACATTCGGTTTCTTTCTGAAATTTAAAAGCGAAGAAATTGATTTTCTAATGGAATCCAAGAATCTACATATTGAGCATGAAGATGAGATGTTCCTCAACTCTGCCTTCTCTTCTGGCTAACTCTATTGCCGCTGCTTACTGGTTTTTCTGTTTGAATATGCTTTTCGGAAGTTCATCTCCGAAGACACCCCCATGAGGTGTTTTCGGAGATGCACTTCCGAATTATGGAAAAATTTTTTAAAAAAAAAGCGCTTCGGAAGTTCATTTCCGAAGCAGGGGTATTTTGGGATTTTCGCTGAGGGTGACCCCCATAGGGAGGTGGCTAAAGAAATTTTCTTAAATTTAACTCATCCTTCTGTCGAGTTCCACTTAATCTAGTGGAAAACACGAGTATCCCCTATTAGGAATAAGAAATGTGAGTTGGAAATGTTGAGCAAACAATGTGTAAGGGAGTTTCATGTTTATTAGAAAAGTAAATATTTGAACATTTATAAGTGAAAAAACTCATACACCTATCATCTTAAGGTTTAGGGTGGATATGTGGCGTGTCTCACAAGGTGTGTTGCTCATAAAGAAAGGTTTCAAGTTAAAATGTTTTTTCATGTTGACCCCCGAATTGATGACCTAATAGTGATATCATGAGTCGTTGGTTCGAGTGAAAGTTTGCCTTACTTGTAGGGAATGTACTCCCCACATGGTGTGGATAGGGGGTGTCCTGTTGAAAAGTGTCAACTGCGGTACAAGTGTATGTGTAAGAAAAAGCTTCCGCTTTAGGGGGAACATTGACCTAATGCCAGACCTGGAATTTTAGCTTCATGATCCGTGATCTAATGCACAAAACTAGGTTTAAACCTGGAATGGTGGTAGGGAAAATACTCCATGATCCGTCAAATTAGAAACATATATAAAGGATTGGAGTGGGTTCGCAGGGTTCTTGGACTATCAAAATTGGAGAATTTTACCCGACACCCTTGAAGCAACAGAACAACTCATCAAAAACAATGAAGTCACCATCGAACATTTATTTATCCTACGCGGGGGAATGGAAAACATTAAAGAAAACCAAATAGAAAACAAGCAAAGGTCTCAGAGAAAGAGTAAGGGTGTCGATTACGCAAGGGGGATATATTAGCACCCCTCACGTCTGTGGTACTCCACATGATCCAATGTTCTAAGAGAATATGCAATGAAGGGATAAACAAGATAAAGAGAAAATTCGAACAAATTAATAAAAAGGAAAAGTCGCTCGCTAGGGCGTTCGTACCCTATGCCTACGTACCTCCAACGTGCAATGGAGAAATCAGAGCGCCGTAGTTCGGTTAACTACGTTCTATTTCAATCTCAATTCCCGTCTCCTAGTAAGACGGAATCGAGCACCTAAGGGAGCATGCGACGAACAAGCAACGTCACAAAGATCCTAGTAAACATCAGGTAAGACATCTGAATAGGCATCACAGATAAACATGTGAACAGATAAGAATGTGAACATATGAACAGGCATCACGAATAGGCATGTGAACAGGCATCACATATAAGTAGATAAGCATTGTGACCATGTAGTAAGTAAGCATGTGAACAGGCATCACAAGTGAGAACAGACAAACAGGAATCGTAAACATAACATGTAACAGGAATACATGAATATAACATGTGAACATGAATCACGGATAACATGCGAACAGGAATCGCAAACATAACATGTAACAGGTATACATGTGCAGGTGTGTGAACAGGCATCGCGGTGTGAACACGAATCACAGATAAAATTTGAACAGGAATCACAAACATAACATGTAACAAGCATACATGAATGACAAACATGTAACAAGAATACATGTGCAGTGTGTGAACAGGAATCATAAACAACATGCGAACAGGAATCGCAAACATAACGTGTAACAGACATACGTGAATGACAAACATGTAACAGGAATACATGTGAATTGTGTGAACAGGAATCACAATGTGATATATAGTTCTGAGTTCAATTGAAAGTAGTTCATCTTTTCTTGAAATCAACGGGGATTAGATTCGCCGAAAGTCATCAGAAAAAATAATTATAATAATCATTTTAAATACATATTAATAAAAGTTAGTAATATTTGAAAGGAAAGACGTAGAATAATAGGGATTTGACCCTAGTTAAAGAGCATGAGTGTGTTCACATTAATTTGGAAAATAGCATATACAAAATAACATTAATTTAGTTCATTATTAATTTTACTTTAAAAAAATAAATTAGATTAAGTAATAAACATTTTTATGAGATAATTTAAAATAAATTATATATGGAGGACGTATCATATGAGAATGACATTTTTATATGAAAATATGAGAATGAATCTGAAACATTAGATTTTAAAATAAATTGTGGAGATTATGTTTCATTATTTTTTCTCTCTCATCCATTAAATAATGGATGAGAGAGAAAAAATAATGAAACATAATCTCCACAATTTATTTTAAAATCTAATAATTCAGATTCATTCTCATATTTTCATATAAAAATGTCATTCTCATATGATACGTCATATATATATATATATATATATATATATATATATATATATATATATATGGTTGGAGAAGCGCATGTGCATGTCTATGTGTGTGTGTCTCTCTAAATTAATATATCCCATCAATCATTCAATTCATCGATATTTTTTTCAACATGCTAAATTTATTTAGATAAAATATATAACGAATGAATGATTTATCACTCAATTAAAATATATAATGAATGAATGATTTATGTCAAAGATACCAAAAGTCGATTAAATATTCTAGGAAATAAAAAACATGCAAGTAAAACATAGTGTTTGTGGTGAAGAATTGAGTAAAATCTATAGAATAATCATTCACTTGGGTCGCGTATAAGGAGAGATTATTTAATTGTACTACCAAAATTTTTAAAGATTGGCTAAAAATTCGGTATACTGAATTTTTTCTAAATATCCGGAAAGTCATTGTAAATTTACAATTATTCGTGCTATTTGTACTTGACTAGATTTTTCAAAAAAAAAATCGGTAAAAAAGCTTGCTATATTCTGAAAAATCCGATAGAAACTCATCGGATTTCTAAAAATTTGATAAAAATGCCAAAAATGGAGTAATATAGGTAAAAAACAATATCGAATTTTTCTAATGTACTGTCGATTTTTTTACTACTTCATTAAGAGTGAATTTTTTTAGCCAAATATAAATTTGAGTAGGGATAAATAACTAGAATGATATTTTTGTCAATATGAAAAATTGGGGGTGTCAGGTTAAACTGGAAGGGTGGTAGGACAAAAACTTCAAGGGCCATCAAATTGATCGCGCCAACCCAACCTGCCTCGGCCCAATGAGAAAACGTATAGAAAAGGTTGAAATGGTTTCGTAGGATTCTTGGACTATTAAAATTGGAGAATTTTATTCGACACCCCCTAAAGTTATACTTGGCATCTACTATGTTTCCATAATATCAAAAATCCTTTCTCATTTTTTTTCATTAAATACATGTTGAAAAATTTTCTATCATTAACAAAAAAAATATGATAGGCCAGACAAAAGTTTGATTTACCTTTTTACCGATATTTTCGAAAAATCTGGTGAGGGACAAATTTTACCGTTTTTTTCCAAAAATTTCAAAACTGAAATCAAAAAATTGAACTACAAAATGTTTTAAAACTCCAAAACTAACCATCTATTTATCGATATTTTAAAAAAATGATATCCTTACCGCCATTTTTGAAATTGACGATGGCTCTGTTTGGCATGCCACTTTTTGAGCTTATGTCTTATAGCTTATAGCTTATAAGCTCATATAACAATAAAAAACCTGTTTGGTAACGGTCTTTTCATTACGAGCGTATAGCTTATTTTACTAGCTTATAGCTTATTTTTCAGACGCTATTTCAAATAACGTTTTAGCTTATAGGTTATAGCTTATCTTTTTTTCCCTTATTATTTTAACTAAAATCCACTTTTACCCTCTATAATTTATTTTAATTTAAATAAAATAATTATATATTAAATGTCCTTTATGTCATTTTGATTAATCAGCTAGTTGAACCACTAATTTTATCAAACACTTCAATCAGCTTATCAGCTATAAGTCATCAGTCATCGGCCATAAGCTATAAGCTATCAGTCATCAGCCATCAGCCATAAGCTATCAGCTATCAGCTAGCTTATCAGTCAACCGCTATTTTTACCAAACAGAGCCGATATACATGTATGTTTTTTTACCGATGATAGAAAAAACATGTAGGATATCATATTTTTTGAAAGTGCCGATAAAAATGTAAGCAATAAATTTAATTTTACCAGATATATTAACTTATTTAAAACAATTTTTAAATATGTTTATTTTAAAAATACTATCATCTAAGACATCGTCATATATACGTAAACCTAAAAATACGTGTTGTGAATTCAATGCCACGAACAAAGTATAAAATAAGGGATGAATAAAGGACAAGGAAGAAGAGGAACACAAGATTGGTTATAACGGCTATTCTTTTACTTTCTCTTAAAACAAGATTACAAGTTTACAAGAATAACAAATAACCTCTCTCACCCCAAATTAGGATTTGCAGCTTTGCAATGATGAGAGACTAGTATGCTATTTATAATAAAACCTAACATACTAACTAATGGGCTTTTTTCCACAAGGCCCATTACACAAGCCAACTTAATAAACAAGCTAACTTAACAAATTAGGGTTTAAACACTAAAACCTAATTTAACATGCTAACAACCCTAGCATCTTCGACACAAGCATGTGAACAACCTTCGACTTCATGCTTAATCCTGTCGAACCAAGAAGCTACCCTTCGACCATACTAGAGTTCGTTCCAATATCTCACAAATCTCCACCTTGGATCTAACTCTACAACATCAAGGAAACAAACTAGCTTTCTTCGTGCAGCTTTATCAACTGCATACAGTGGAAAAACTTGCAACTCAGTAATGTCTTGGTGATCATATCAGCAGCATTGTCTTCAGTCGAAACCTTCAGTACTTGGACTTCTCCACGCTCGATTACTCCTCTGACGAAATGCAGCCTCACATCAATGTGCTTAGTTCGCTCATGATAGGCTGAAATCTTCGACAGGTGTATTGCACTTTAACTATCACATTTAACAGTGATACCTCGACCTTGAAGTTTCAGCTCCTTCGCAAAACCTTCAAGCCACAATGCTTCTTTCACAGCTTCAGTTAATGCAATATACTTCGCTTCAGTGGTTGATAGAGCAACAACCTTCTGAAGTGTTGCTTTCCAACTAATTGTTGTGCCAAACATAGTGAAAACATATCCAGAAATAGATTTCCTGGAATCCATACAACCTGCATAATCAGAGTCGACATATCCTCCAATTGTTGCTTTACCATATTCACCCAAGGCTCCACCATAAATTAGGACTCTTTTCAGAGACCCATTTATGTACCTTAAAATCCACTTCAATGCTTTCCAGTGAGCCTTTCCAGGATTCGCCATGTACCTGCTTACAAGACTTACTGTGTATGCTATGTCGGGTCTAGTACAGACCATAGCATACATCAAAGAACCAACTATATTAGCATATGGGATGCTATTCATATAGGCTCTTTCGACATCAGTACTGGGACACTGATCAATACTCAGCTTGAATAAAGGGTTTGTTGGAGTCACAACTGGCTTCGAATTCGACATACCAAACTTTTCAAGAATCTTTCATAGGGGTATGCCTCTTGAGATAAACATAACTTAGACTTCTTTCTATCTCTTCGAATGTCAATTCCAAGAATTCTGGAAGCAGCTCCCAGATCCTTCATATCGAACTCCTTATTGAGTTCAGCCTTCACCCTCATCACATCTTCAACATTGTTGCTTGCTATGAGAATATCATCCACATAAAGCAACAAAATAACAAATGAATTACCAAGTCGAAATCTGAAGTAAACGCAGTGGTCGAACTGACTTCTAATGAAACTTATGCGTGCCATGAACTTGTCGAATCTCCTATTCCACTGTCGAGGAGATTGTTTCAGCCCATACAAAGATCTCTTTAACTTGCACACATAATCTTCCTTCCCCTTTTCGACATACCCTTCAGGTTGCCTCATTAGGATCGTTTCATCTAGATCATCATACAAGAACGTAGTCTTCACATCCATCTGTTCTAGTTCAAGATCGAACTGTGCTACCATGGCAAGTAACATTCGAATGGACCTATGCTTCACAACAGGAGAAAACACATCATTGAAGTCGACACCTTCTTTCTGAGTGAAAACCCTTGCAACTAACCTTGCCTTGTATCTTTTCGACGTCACTCCTTCAATTCCTTCCTTAACTTTGAAAATCCATTTACAGCTGACTAACCTTGCCCCAACAGGTTTCTTGATCAGTTCCCAAGTATGATTATCATGAAGAGATTTCATCTCATCATCCATGGCCTTCATCCATTCAGTCTTATTTCGACTCCTCATAACTTCCTTGTAGTCTCTAGGTTCTTCGTCTAGAACCTCACTTGCAGAGATTGAGGCATAAGCTATAAGATCTGCATACCCAAGCCTCTGAGGTGCCTTTATGACTCTTCTCGACCTATCTCTCGACAATAGGTAGTCATCGTCAGTTTCCTCAACTTTCTCAGCATCTTCTGCTTCTTCTTCGACTTCATCAGGGATATGCAATTCAGCATCAACATGCTCCACCTCAACAGGAATCTCTACCTGTTCCAGCTCTTCGTCAGATGTTTCTGTACTTCGACCAACATCATCAGTTTTCTTAAAAGCCATTTCAGCTTCATTGAAAACCACATCTCGACTGGTGATACACCTCCTGTGACCTGGCTCTAGGCACCATAGCCTATAAGCTTTGACTCCTTCTGGGTATCCCATGAACATGCATTTCAGAGCTCTAGGTTTGACCTTGTCTTGCCTAATGTGAGCATAGGCTACGCAGCCAAATACTCTCAGTTTGTCGAGATCTGGTGGATGTCCCGACCAAACTTCTTCAGGTGTCTTCATATCTAACACTGTCGAAGGACATCTGTTTATCAGATATGTTGCTGTCGAAATAGCCTCAGCCCAGAACACCTTCGTTAACCCCGTACTAGTCAACATGCATTTGACTCTCTCCAAAATAGTTCGATTAAACCTTTCAGCCAAACCATTTTGCTGTGGAGTACCTGCAGTAGTTCTATGCCTTGCAATACCAGAGGCAGCACAAAAACTGTTGAATGCCTCATTGCAAAATTCAAGGCCATTGTCGGTTCTCAACCTCTTGACCTTTCTGCCAGTCTGATTTTCAACCAGAGTCTTCCAACTTTTGAAATTCTCAAAAGTTTCATCCTTAGTCTTCTGGATGAATACCCATAATTTTCTGGAGTAATCATCTACTATGGATAGAAAATACCTTGCTCCTGAATGTGATGGACACCTTGCAGGCCCCCAAAGATCAGCATGGATGTAATCAAGGGATCCATGTGTTCTTTGTTTGCCTTTGTTGAACTTCACTCTGCAAGATTTTCCAAGTACACAGGGTTCACAAAACTTCAGCTTTTCGACTTTGTCTCCACCAAGCAGATTTTGTTTCCCTAATTCGACAAGACCCCTTTCACTGACATGGCCCAATCTCATGTGCCAGATTTCTGTTTTCGAAAAAGGTTTCGTGGATGCAACATTTGTCGAACCACTTACAACTTCAGCCTCAAGGGTATACAAGCCTTGTTTCTTCACGCCTCTCAAGACTTCCTTCGAACCCTTCATGACTCTTATGATACTTTTCTCTCCTTGGAAAACATATCTTTTCTTGTCGAATTCACCAAGAGAAAGCATATTTCTCTTCAAATCAGGAACATACCTGACTTCAGTCAACAACCTTATTGACTCATCATGGAGCTTGAATCTCACAGATCCAACACCTGCAATCTTGCAAGCCTTGTTGTTTCCCAGCAATACTGATCCACCATCTTGATCACATAATTCCTCGAACAAGTCTTTGTTTGGAGTCATGTGCCAAGTGCAACCTGAATCCATAATCCACTCCTTCTTAGAGTCACTGCTTGAAACCACAAGAACATCAGATGATTCGAAATCATCTTGAACAATGGCAGTGTTGCCATTATCCTTACCTCCATGATATTTCAGGCGTTCAGGGCACACCTTTCTTGTGTGACCCTCCTTCTTACAATGGTAGCATCGAATGCCAGATGCTTCGCCACTGTAAGACTTCGACTGGCTTTTGCCTTTCTTCTTGTCGAACTTACCATCCTTTCGTAAGAGTTTTCTTTTAACGGCCAAACCTTCGCCAACAGTCGAAGGTTTATGCTCCTTTCGTTCATTCAAGTCCTTAGAGTACAAGGCTGATTGAACTTCTTCAAACGTCAGGGACTCCCTTCCATACAAGAGAGTTTCTTTGAAGTGAGCATGTGATCGAGGCAAAGAACACAATAGTAACAGCGGTTGATCTTCATCATCGATCTTCACATCAATATTTTCAAGATCAAGAATCAGCTTGTTGAACATATCCAACTGCTCAGCCAATACTTTGTCTTCAATCATCTTGAATGAATACAAAGCTTGCTTCAGGTAGAGTCGATTTACCAACGATTTGGTCATATACAAACTTTCAAGTTTCACCCATAACCCTGATGTCGTCGTCTCCTTTGATACCTGCCGGAGAACCTTATCACCAAGGCAGGTATAAATTTGTTTTTTAATTTAAAGAATAAATTATGTATAAATTTAAAAATCTCACGTTAATTTTAAATTTGTTTTTTAATTTAAAGAATAAATTATGTATAAATTTAAAAATCTCACGTTAATTTAAATTATAAGTTTTTTTATTTATAAAAAATTATTTTAACGTTTAAATAAATTATTTTGACCTATAATAATAATAATAACAAACTCTAATAATATTAGAATTAATAATAACAACACATAGTTATAATAATAATAATAATAATAACCATAATAATAATAATAATAATAATAATAGTAATAATAATAAGAATAATAATAATAATAACACATATTAGTATGGTGCACCCAACACAATTGAATTGCTATTTCCAATGTCTGACCAAATAGTAGTAAAAGCTAAAGTTTTCTGAAGCAAATGATTGCAGCATTAATTAAATGGTGAAGAAATTGAAAACATGAAAAAATGGGCGTGGAGCAAATTGAGAAATGCAACAAATATCAATACCAAAGAATTGAAATAGTATCATTTTTGCAACCTGCACCCCTCATTAACATATAAATGTTACTAAAATTAAAATTAATAATAGAAAAACTGCATAATTAAAATTTACATTAAAATAATAATTAATATTGTTTTTTATTTAAAAACTTAATTTTTATTTAAATTTAAAAAATAAATAAAGTTTAACTTAATAAATCTGACGCTAAATTTATTTTGTAAAATTTGATTTTTTTTTAATTTAAAAAATAAATTATGTTTACCTTATAAAATCTCACGTTAATTTTAATTTTCTTTAAATTAAAAAAATAAATTATGAATAAATTTAGAAATCTCACGTTAATTTAAATTATAAGTTATTTTATTTTAAAAAAATTATTTGGACGTTTAAATAAATTATTTTGACCTATAATAATAATAGTAATAATAATAATAAAACTATAATAATATTAGTAATAATAATAATAATAATAATAACAACAACACATAGTTATAATAACCATAATAATAATAAAAATAATAATAATTACCAAATTAATAGTAATAATAGTAATAATAATAATAACAACACATAGTTATAATAACCGTAATAATAATAATAATAATAATAATAATAATAATAATAATAATAATATTAATAATAATAACAATATTAATAACCAAAATAATAATAATATTAATAATAATAATAACTATGTTACAAATGAACTCATGATGCTCGACTATGTGTTAACCATGTCAGAGAGTCAACTGATGATGGTGAACTATGTGTTAACCATGTTACAGATGAACTGATGATGTCCGACTATGTGTTAACCATGTCAGGGATTCAATTGATGATGGTGAACAATGTGTTAACCATGTCAGGGAATCAACTAATGATGTCCGACTATGTGTTAACCAAGATAGGGATTCAACTGATGATGGTGAACTATGTGTTAACTAGGGTAAAGATGAACTGATGATGTCCGACTATGTGTTAATCATGTCAAGGATTCAACTGATGATGGTGAACTATGCGTTAACCATGTCTGGGATTCAACTGATGATGGTAAACTATGTGTGAACCATGTCAGGGATTCAACTGATGATGGTAAACTATGTGTGAACCATGTCAGGGATTCAACTGATGATGGTAAACTATGTGTTAACCATGTCAGGGATTCAACTAACGATGTCCGACTATGTGTGAACCATGTCAGGGATTCAACTGATGATGGTAAACTATGTGTGAACCATGACAGGGATTAAACTGATGATGGTAAACTATGTGTGAACCATGTCAGGGATTCAACTGATGATGGTAAACTATATGTGAACCATGTTAGGGATTCAACTTATGATCGTAAACTATGTGTGAACCATGTCAGGGATTCAACTGATGATGGATAACTATGTGTGAACCATGTCAGGGATTCAACTTATGATCATAAACTATGTGTGAACCATGTAAGAGATTCAACTGATGATGGTAAACTATGTGTGAACCATGTAAGGGATTCAACTTATGATCGTAAACTATGTGTGAACCATGTCAGGGATTCAACTGATGATGGTAAACTATGTGTGAACCATGTTAGGGATTCAACTTATGATCGTAAGGTGATCTCTATATAATATATATATAGAATAAATAAATCCTAAGCGTTAATAAAATCAGACGATTGATATCGTTAGTTCTCGTTTCTCACAATAATTATCAGTTCTCACCGGATACGCTCCCTATATATATATATATATATATATATATATATATATATATATATATATATATATATATATATATATAAATGAAAATATATTTTGTATAATTTTATTAATAAATTTTGAAAAAATTAAAATTTTAGAAATTATTTTCCTTTCCCTCTTATATGCTGAAGGTTTCCCACATTTATTTTCCAATTCCCTCTCATTTTCTGAAACTTTCCCTCTTTTATTTTCAACTTAAACCAATTTTTTTTTTAAATTATATAAAAAAAGATAATTTCAGAATATTTTGTACCACTAACATTCACTCTCTCTCTCTAATTTGATATCTTCACATTCTCTTTGTTCTATATGATAATAAAATATTATTATACAATTTATTTGATGTCAGAGATATTTCTTTTTATCTTTTATTTATATTTACTTTTATATATTTCTTTTATGTTATTATTATTATTTCATATATCACTTAAACTAATTCCAATACTAAATAGAAAGTTTCTTTATTTCTCTCTCTACAACAACGCTTAAATTCATCTTCCCCAAACATTAACCCTAGCCGCCCCTTCCATTTGTTTGGCCATGATTCAGTTTTTTATGGCCACACCATCACCACTAATCTCTTCCTCTCAACATACAAAGTTTTTCTACGGATTAAATTTGCGCCAGACATCCATCGGTGAAAGCTCCACTTTGAATTTGTGATCTTAATGATTGAAGTTTCATCTGGATCTTCACAATTTCAACATTGTTACCGGCACCGGAAATAAACTTCTGTTGATCTTCTTCTTCTCTTCACAGACGAGTAGTCAATTCTTTTTTTCTTTTGTTCAGTTCATAATTCCATTTGAAAAAAACCCTTTTTTACGCTAATTTCTTTTAGATCTGAAGTTTGCTAATATTTTTTTTCTTTTTTTCTTTTGTTCAGTAGACGAATAATCAATTCTTCTTCTTCTGATGTTTAGATTTTGTAAAATTTTCTTCCTTTCTCAACATGGTTAAGGTTTTGTTGTAAATTTCTAATATTTTAATTCTATTAATTTGTATTAACATTTATCTGTATTGTAGAGAAATTTCTTTTTAAAGTGTTAGCTATGTGTTTGTCTTTTACATTGAGAATGTTGGGAATCATATCAAGATCAAATGGAGGAGTGCATCTTTTTGATAGAATTGAAGAATAGATGAATTAGTATCAACACACTTTTGTTTAGATGGTCATTATAATATGCAACTCATTGAAATTAATTTCATTTTTTTTATGACAAGTTTGTAATTTGTAAGAATCATCCTTCATTCTTGGATGTGAATTTATATTTTAACAAATGTACAAGTTCTTTGATATGGAATACTTAATATGAACAAAACCTTTATATATTTTATTGTGTTCTGTTATCTTGTAATTAATATTATAAAATATTGAATATGTAGTATTTATTAAAAAAATATTTATTATATTTAAAATATTTTGATTGGCTAGTTATGAATATTTATTGAGATTTTATAAAGATTCAATAATATAAAAAATAAATTAATTAATTTTTTGTAAGATAATTTTAAATTGAATTATTGAAAATTCATTGCTTTTTTTTTCAATGGTGATCCTTAGATCCAACCTATCTAAAATTCAATGCTTTTTAGACTATTTCAAATGGCATAATTAAAGCAATTAAGTAAATAAATATTATACTTATTATTTATAAATTAGTTCATAGTTATCACATAATTATTTTAAAATATATTATAAAAAAATTAATATTAAAAATAGTTATACTTATTTTGATTAAGTAACAATTTAAAATTTTAATATTCTAAAAAAACCTTGTATTAAAAACTATCTTAATTAATTTTTATTTAATATTTTCTTTTAATTTTTTTAGTAATGTTTAAAATTTAATTAAATAAAAATTGTTCTTTTAATTTACTGTTAGTACTTGCAGCATTGGAATCTTCAATGTGACAATTAATATGTAATATTAGGTGTATTTTAGTGTGTGATTGATATCTATGATAATAATTATACATTTGATATCCAATGGCTATTCAATGGTTGAGATTAATTTGAAACAAAAAAAAAAAAGAAAAAAAAAAGTCTCTCATGTGAGAGACCTATGCATGTAGCCCACCTTAGACGGCGCCCTTATATATACTCCCCGTTCTTACAATATATAGATTTTTCAAAGGTTAACGAGTCAAATAGGAAAAACAGTTTGCAAGATGGTAAAAATAAGTTGGAGAAAATAGAAGTTTGTATTCTCTAAAGTGACTAAAAAGTTTAAGAGTGGTTATTTTAACCAACTCATGCATAATTTATTTTAGAGGAGCTGAATCCAAAAAATATATACTAAAAATAATCTTTGGAAGCATCTGGATATCAAAATGCAAAAACTTAAATTATACACCAACAAATCAATTGGAAAATATGTAAAAGACCCTAAACTTTTATTCCATTATTTTCAACCCACGTGCGGCAGACATGTCACTAGGATCTATGTGACTTGTGAAGTGACCGAGTCACTGTTAGAAATATCGGTGAGATCGAATGGATCCAGGCTGAATCGCGAACGGAATCACTTTCCTTAAAAGTATTTCAAGCACACTCTCGATTGTCTTAGAGTTGGAACGGCCTGAATACCCAGGATAATTCAGCCTTACTCGAGTCTGCACAAGACCGGTGAAGAAACTCGAATGCAAGGAAGCTGTCTGGAAAATATATTAGAGGATAATGATTTTTGTGTGTTGATTCCGAAATAACAAACTTGTATTTATAGCCCATGCAAAGTCTTGTTTCATAAGTTGCAACCCTTCATGAAACAATATTATTTAAAATAAATAATTGCAATGGTTCATAAAAATACAATGCACCACTTCATGAAATGTTTTGTATTTCGAATTCAAATTCAAAAATCAAACTTTAGGCAATAATTAAAACATATTCGCAGTATGCCGGCCGAAGGCCGGGCCGCCCGCCGGAGGCGGCCGGAGCGCCACCGGCGCCGCCTCATTAACGCCGCGAATAGCCCGATCGCTCCGATGCGACGTGCCTAAGTGCTCAAGTGCCGTCTACAAGCCGCCACTAGCGCCTCTACGCCCACGCCCTCGGACCCGGTCCCGGAGCCGGAGCCGGTGTCGCCGGTGGCGACACCGGCGAGGGTGTTTTTGGTAGAGACAAGTGGCATAAGGCTTGGGACCACCACATATGACTATGTGGCACTTTATCCTCTTTGGCTTTTGGAATGCACATTGTTCCAAGTGATATATAAATGCTTTTAAAGTTTGCTCCACTTTCTATGTGAGACTATTTATGAAGCATTTATTGCCATTCTCACATTTGTCATTTTGGAACAAAACTTGATGGAATTAATCCTTATAATTTCCA
This sequence comes from Vicia villosa, assembly GCF_029867415.1. NCBI lineage: Eukaryota > Viridiplantae > Streptophyta > Magnoliopsida > Fabales > Fabaceae > Vicia > Vicia villosa. Next base: position 350,591 of record NW_026705677.1, on the reverse strand, counting down.
ACAATCCCCCACTTGTTCTAATAATGACAAATCTAATAATTCCAGAAATATAGTATAAAGAGTGTTAATACAGTTAGGTATCTTTCGATTTAAAACTTAACCTTAGTAAGGACAACACAAAGTTTAATCGGAATATTAGGTAGCAAAGCTTTTAAACCATGAATCCATATGATTAGACCGGTGTCGCCTTACACACACTCTTTAAGGGTTCTTCCTCTGCATAACTCGCCTAGCACTTATTTATGGCCATGTGCTATCCTGTTTCATGAATTTTCCATGAGAGAAACTCCAACTCTCACTTTGAGACGGCACCATCTCGAAATTCACATAGGTGAAGTTCATATTGTGTCTTTTTCCACAAGACACGTACCCCTGGTATTGAACTTCATTAAGAGTTTTTTAAAGTAAAACTCAACCCTCGTTTCAAAGTCAACATTATCACGAAATGTTTGACAATTATCCAAATCAACGACTTGTTGTTACCCATTGAAAATCTTGAAGTTAATGTTCTGTTAACATAAGATTGGGTTGCCGCCGTTGTCGGAACTCTTACTCAAGGAGTTTCAACCCCATGCCTCTCGAGGTTGTTTTTACTAAGTCTCTGGCCAGTGGCTTAGTAAACGGATCAGCCAAATTATAATTTGTTCGTATATACGTGAGTGATATGATTCCATCCTTAATCAACTTTCTCACGAAAGAATGTCTAAGTCCTATATGCCTAGACTTTCCATTATACACTTCGCTGAATGCTCTTGCTAGAGTGGCTTGGCTATCACAGTGTATCATAACCTTTGAAACATTGTCCTTAGCCAATGGAACTTCTAATAGAAGATCCCTCAACCATTCTGCTTCTTGACCAGCGGAAGCGAGAGCCACAAACTCTGATTCCATGGTCGAAAGAGTGATGCATGTTTGTTTCTTGCTCCTCCAAGAAATTGCTCCTCCAGCTAGTGTAAATATCCAACCAGTTGTAGATTTATGATCTCCAACATTTGATATCCAACTCGCATCGGTATATCCTTCTAGTATGGCAGGAAACTTACCATAATGAAGGCCGAGATTTTTGGTTTTCAGTAAATAGCCAAAAATTCTCGTGATTGCCTTCCAATGTTCATTACTCGGGTTGCTAGTAAATCTACTCATTTTACTAACTGCAAAAGATATGTCAGGTCTGGTACATTGCATTAAGTACATGAGACATCCGATTGCACTTGCATATTCTAGTTGAGCCACTGCTCTTCCATCATTCTTTTCAAGCTTGATTACATGATCAAATGGAGTGGTTACTTCCTTGAATTGTAGGTGTTTGAACTTATCAAGCATTTTCTCAATATAATGTGTTTGATTAAGTTCATAACCCCCACTATTTCGCTTGACTTTTATTCCTAAAATAGTGTCAACAAGTCCAAGATCTTTCATCTTGAAAGTGGAAGTTAGAAATTTCTTTGTTTCTAAAATCCCATTCATTTTGTTGCTAATTATTAGCATGTCATCAACATAGAGACACAGAAATATTACAGTGTCTTTGTACACTTTTGTATATAGGCACTTGTCGCAAGAATTAGGAATAAATCCATTTGACAATATTGTAGAGTCAAATTTTTGATGCCATTGTTTTGGTGCTTGTTTCAATCCATATAAGGATTTGACTAGTTTGCACACCTTTAGTTCATTTCCAGGAAGTACGTAGCCTTCTGGTTGTTCCATATAGATTTCCTCATCGAGATCTCCGTTTAGGAACGCTGTTTTAACATCCATTTGATGAACTATAAGATCATTCAAAGAGGCTAAGGCAAACAACAATCGAATTGTGGTTGTCCTTGCTACTGGTGCATAGGTGTCAAAGTAATCTATACCTTCCTTTTGTCTGAATCCCTTTGCCACTAATCTTGCTTTATAAGTGTTTAAGGTACCATCACTATGATATTTCCTTTTAAACACCCATTTGCATCCAATGGGCCTTGATCCCTTTGGTAAGTCGACAAGTTCCCAAGTGTGGTTGGACATAATTGAATCCATTTCATCTTTGATAGCATCCTTCCAAAAAGAGGAGTCCCTGGAAGTTATTGCTTCCTTATAAGTTTTAGGATCATCCCCTACTTGAAGTATGACCGGAATACTTTGAACGAATTTTGTACTATTTCCTTCGACCAGATAAAACGAAATGGATTGAGAATCAATTTCGTCTGGTCCTAAGTTCTTTGTTTTCCGGACTCTTTTGCTTATCCTTGGTTCGGGTTGTGATTCAATGATCTGAGGAGTGCCTTCAGGTTGTATTTCTACAATCCGAGAAGAATCTTCTTCACAAGATTCTTTATTTGTGGCCGACTCCGATTCTTTATCCTTAGTGATAAGATTTTCAAAGAATTCTACATCCCGGGATTCAACAATGATATTAGACTCTAAATTTAAAAGTCTATATGCTTTACTATTTTGTGCATATCCAACGAAAGCACATCTTATCCCTCGAGGACCCAACTTGGTTCTCTTAGGATCCATATTTTTGTAGTAAGCGACACACCCCCACACTTTGAAATAACCAATATTCGGTGCCATGTTTTTCCATACCTCATATGGAGAAATACCAGTTTTCTTTAAAGGAATTCTATTTATTATGTGACAAGCGGATAGTAACGCTTCGCCCCACAAATTGAAAGGTAATTCTGAATGCATTAACATAGCATTCATCATCTCTTGATATGTTCGGTTCTTTCTTTCGGCTATGCCATTTTGTTGCGGTGTTCTAGGTGCCGAACATTCATGTATTATGCCATGTTCTTCACAAAATGCATCAAATTCAGTAGAGAAGTATTCACCGCCCCTATCACTTCTAAGGACTTTTATACTCCTACTTAATTAATTTTCTACTTCTGCTTTATAAATCTTAAAGGCATTAAAAGCTTCATCTTTATGCTTTAAGAGATATACATATGTGTATCTAGAAGCATCATCAATGAAAGTGATGAAATATCTGTTTCCCCCACGGGTTAACATGCCATTAAATTCGCACAAATCTGAATGAATAAGATCAAGTACATTTGTCTTTCTTTCAACACTTTTGAAAGGTTTTTTAATCATCTTTGATTTAACGCATAATTCACATTTGTTAAAATCATTGATGTTACATGATATCATTCCAGATTTAATTAGTCTCTTCATAGAACTAATACCAGTATGTGCTAATCTATTATGCCATAAAGAAACAGAATCAAGCATATAAGCAGAATTAGAAATTTCATTAATCATATTGTTGGTAGTACATAGTTTGATCATTCCCTCAGCGGAATATCCTTTTCCAACAAATACACCATTACGGGTCAATATAAGTTTGCCCGATTCATAAACAGATTTAATACCAGGTTTTCCCAATAAATCCCCACTAACAAGATTCCTATTCATGTCTGGGACATGAAGCACATTGACAAGAGTAATTTTCTTTCCGGAAGTGAAGTTGAGTTCAACCGATCCAGTTCCAACAACCTTAGATCGTACTTCATTTCCCATTTGTACCTCTTGTCCATCATTAGTCTCAGAGTAGGTTTTGAATGCAGCCCTGTCATAGGAGACATGCACCGTGGCACATGTATCGTACCACCAGCCTTGAACTTTGCCCTGGATTGCCATAATCTCGCTCACAGTAGCGATTATGTCATCATTTGAATGAACAACATTGATCTCATTCTTTGATTTATTGTGCTTACAATCTCGAGCATAATGTCCAGGTTTTCCACAAACAAAGCATCCGGTCTTTGGACCTTTCTGACCCCCAGAATTCTTGAACTTGTTAAGTTCCTTTTTTGGTCCTAGATGACGCTTGTTGCTATCATGCTTCTTTCTTTCTTTGTTGGTCACAGCATTGGCTTTGGAAAGACCTGCAGATTCTGATTTTTCCCTTGCCTTCGATTCCTCCTCAATTCGAAGGTGTTTCTGGATTTTCTCCAAGGAAAAATCCTCGGAACTGTGCAGCAATTTCTTTCTATAGCCTTTCCACGAAAGTGGCAATTTTGCAATGATTGCACCAACTTGAAAGGTTTCTGGGATGTCTATTTTCACTGCTTTGATTTTGTTCACCAGGACTTGCAATTCGTGCACTTGGGGAAGAATTGGTTTACCGTCTACAAATTTAAAATCAAAGTACTTAGAAATTAAAAACTTTTTCGTACCTTCTTCTTCGGCCTTGAATTTAAACTCGAGGGCTTTCCATATCTCAACCGCGGAGGGATTGTCCGTATAGAGGTCGTAGAGACGATCAGATAATGTATTTAGGATATGTCCACGACACAGCAATTCGTCCTCCTTACGTTTCTTGCGTTCTTTTTTGACTTCGTCAGAATCATCATCTGTTGGTTCTGGAATTGGCGGCAAGTCAGGATCTAAGACATATTGAATCTTCAGGGCAGTCAGAAGGAATGTCATCTTGTCTTGCCATCTGGTGTAATTTGTTCCATCAAAGCGATCCAATTTGACAAGATCCTGGTTCATAACTTTGATGCTTGAAACTGCAGCGTCGGAAGCCATTGAAGAACAAATACTTTTAAGATTGTTAGAAATATCGGTGAGATCGAATGGATCCAGGCTGAATCGCGAACGGAATCACTTTCCTTAAAAGTATTTCAAGCACACTCTCGATTGTCTTAGAGTTGGAACGGCCTGAATACCCAGGATAATTCAGCCTTACTCGAGTCTGCACAAGACCGGTGAAGAAACTCGAATGCAAGGAAGCTGTCTGGAAAATATATTAGAGGATAATGATTTTTGTGTGTTGATTCCGAAATAACAAACTTGTATTTATAGCCCATGCAAAGTCTTGTTTCATAAGTTGCAACCCTTCATGAAACAATATTATTTAAAATAAATAATTGCAATGGTTCATAAAAATACAATGCACCACTTCATGAAATGTTTTGTATTTCGAATTCAAATTCAAAAATCAAACTTTAGGCAATAATTAAAACATATTCGCAGTATGCCGGCCGAAGGCCGGGCCGCCCGCCGGAGGCGGCCGGAGCGCCACCGGCGCCGCCTCATTAACGCCGCGAATAGCCCGATCGCTCCGATGCGACGTGCCTAAGTGCTCAAGTGCCGTCTACAAGCCGCCACTAGCGCCTCTACGCCCACGCCCTCGGACCCGGTCCCGGAGCCGGAGCCGGTGTCGCCGGTGGCGACACCGGCGAGGGTGTTTTTGGTAGAGACAAGTGGCATAAGGCTTGGGACCACCACATATGACTATGTGGCACTTTATCCTCTTTGGCTTTTGGAATGCACATTGTTCCAAGTGATATATAAATGCTTTTAAAGTTTGCTCCACTTTCTATGTGGGACTATTTATGAAGCATTTATTGCCATTCTCACATTTGTCATTTTGGAACAAAACTTGATGGAATTAATCCTTATAATTTCCAACAGTCACATCATGGAGCTCATCACGCTTTCCTCGTGGAGTTACAACCGAACAACAATGTTAGAATCAGATTCTCTATTATAAGTATTTGAAAAAAATTGAAAGTGGACAATCAGATTTCAACAAGATACTTGTTTTTACTTAATCAATCAATAAACTTTAGAATTTAGATACTACTAACTATTAACGGCCTAATAAATAATTTTATATGACTAGGAGAATCCTCAAAGAAAATAGTACTACCACCAAGATCTAAGTTGCAACCTATGTTTACTAAAGCATTATCCACAATAATTTGTCTCCCTATAAGTATTTACTTCTCATTGCAAATCCAACAAATCGACAAATGTTTCTAACCAAGACTTTCCCATTTTTGTTCTTAGAAACGCCATTCTTTCTTACTTACCTAAATAAGCGCCAAAGAATCAATATTCAACTCCATCGAAACTACTCCAATTCTCTTCACATATTCCAAGCCTTCGTAGACTCTCCTCAATGAATAGTGATCCACCTATAGGCCACCACTATTCTTGACAATAACTCCACACCTTGCTTTGTAACCTTCCTTACATGCGCCGTCCATATTAAATTTAACTCATCCTTCTGTCGAGTTCCACTTAATCTAGTGGAAAACACGAGTATCCCCTATTGAGAATAAGAAATGTGAGTTGAAAATGTTGAGCAAACAATGTGTAAGGAAGTTTCATGTTTATTAGAAAAGTAAATATTTGAACATTTATAAGTGAAAAAACTCATACATCTATCATCTTAAGGTTTAGGGTGGGTATGTGGCGTGTCTCACAAGGTGTGTTGTTCATAAAGAAAGGTTTCAAGTTAAAATGTTTTCTCATGTTGGCCCCTGAATTGATGATCTAATAGTGATATCATGATTCACTGGTTCGAGTGAAAGGTTGCCTTACTTGTAGGGAATGTACTTCCCACATGGTATGGATAGGAGGTGTCTTGTTGAAAAGTGTCAACTGCGGCACAAGTGTATGTGTAAGAAAAAGCTTCCGCTTTAGGGGGAACATTGACCTAATGCCAGACCTGAAATTTTAGCTTCATGATCTGTGATCTAATGCACAAAAATAGGTTTAAACCTGTAATGGTGGTAGGGAAAATACTCCATGATCCGTCAAATTAGAAACGTATATAAAGGGTTGGAGTGGGTTCGCAGGGTTCTTGGACTATCAAAATTGGAGAATTTTACCCAACACCTTTGAAGCAACAGAAAAAATCATCAAAAACAATGAAGTCGCCATCGAACATTTATTTATCCTACGCGGGAGAATGGAAAACATCGAAGAAAATCAAACAGAAAACAAGCGAAGGTCTCAGAGAAAGAGTAAGGGTGTCGATTACGCAAGAGGAAGGTATTATCACCCCTCACGTCTGTGGTACTCCACATGGTCCATTCTTGCTAATTTCTAATCTAAGGGTGTGCGTGTGTGTAACATGCAATGTGCTAAGGGAATATGCAATGAAGGGATAAACAAGATAAAGAGAAAATTCGAACAAAGTACTAAAAAGGAAAAGTCGCTCGCTAGGGCGTTCGTATGCCCACATACCTCCAACGTGCAATGAAGAAATCAGAGCGTCGTAGTTCGGCTAACTACGTTCTATTTCTATCTCAATTTCCGTCTCCTAGTAAGACGGAATCGAGCACCTAAGGGAGCATGCGACGAACAAGCAACGTCACAAAGATCCTAGCAAACATCAGGTAAGACATGTGAATAGGCATCACAGATAAACATGTGAACAGATAAGAATGTGAACATGTGAACAGATATCACGAATAGGCATGTGAGCAGGCATCACATATAAGTAGATAAGCATTGTGACCATGTAGCAAGTAAGCATGTGAACAGGCATCACAAGTGAGAATAGGCAAACAGGAATCGCAAACATAGCATGTAATAGGAAAACATGAATATAACATGTGAACATGAATCACGGATAACATGCGAACATGAATCGCAAACATAACATGTAACAGGTATACATGTGCAGGTGTGTGAACAGGCATCACGGTGTGAACAGGAATCACAGATAAAATGTGAACAGGAATCACAAACATAACATGTAACAAGCATACATGAATGACAAACATGTAACAAGAATACGTGTGCAGTGTGTGAATAGAAATCGCAAACATACCGTGTAATAGACATATATGAATGACAAACCTGTAACAGGAATACATGTGAATTGTGTGAACAGGAATCACAATGTGATATATAGTCTGAGTTCAATTGAAAGTGGTTCATATCTTTTCTTGAAATCAACGGGGATCAGATTCGCCGAAAGTCATCTGAAAAAATAATTATAATAATCATTTTAAATACATATTAATAAAAGTTAATAATATTTGAAAGAAAAGACATAGAATAATAGGAATTTGACCATAGTTAAAGAGCATGAGTGTGTTCACATTAATTTGGAAAATAGCATATACAAAATAACATTAATTTAATTCATTATTAATTTTAATTTAAAAAAATAAATTAGATTAAGTTATAAACATTCTTTATGAGATAATTTAAAATAAATTTTATATATATATATATATATATATATATATATATATGACGTATCATATGAGAATGATATTTTTATATGAGAATATGAGAATGAATCTGAATCATTAGATTTTAAAATAAATTGTGGAGATTATGTTTCATTATTTTTTCTCTCTCATCCATTATTTATTTTAATAATGGAAGAGAGAGAAAAAAGAATTAAACATAATCTCAACCATTTATTTTAAAATCTAATGGTTCAGATTCATTCTCATGTTCTCATATAAAATTGTCATTCTCATTTGATACGTCATATATATATATATATATATATATATATATCTATCTGTGTGTGTGTGTGCGCGCGCGCGCGTCTCTCTAAATGTATCCCATCAATCATCAATTCATCGATATTTTTTCCAACATGCTAAATTTAGTTAGATAAAGTATATAACGAATGAATGATTTATCACTCAATTAAAATATATAATGAATGAATGATTTATGTCAGAGATACCAAAGTCGATTAAATTTTCTAGGAAATAAAAAACATGCAAGTAAAACATAGTGTCTGTGGTGAAGAACGGAGTAAAATCTATAGAATAATCATTCACCTGGATCGCGTATAAGGAGAGATTATTTAATTGTTCTACCAAAATTTTCAAAGATTGCCTAAAAATTCGGTATACTGAATTTTTTCTAAAGATCCGGAAAGTCATTGTAAATTTACAATTATTCGTGCTATTTGTATTTTACTAGATTTTTCAAAAAAAAATCGGTAAAAAACTTACTTTATTCCGAAAAATCCGGTAGAAACTCACCGGGTTTCTAAAAAATTGATAATAATGCCAAAAATGGAGTAATGTAGGTAAAAAACCACTCGAATTTTTTAAATGTATTGTCGATTTTTTTACTACTTCTTTGAGAGTGAATTTTTTTAGCCGAATATAAATTTGAGTAGGGATGAATAACTAGAATGATATTTTTGTCAATATGAAAAATTGGGGGAATATAAATTTGAGTAGGGATAAATAACTAGAATGATATTTTTGTCAATATGAAAAATTGGGGGTGTCAGGTTAAACTGGAAGGGTGGTAGGACAAAAACTTCAAGGGCCGTCAAATTGATCGCGCCAACCCAACCTGCCTCGGCCCAATGAGAAAATGTATAGAAAGGGTTTAAGTGGGTTCGTAGGATTGGACTATTAAAATTGGAGAATTTTACTCGACACCCCCTAAAGTTATACTTGGCATATACTATGTTTCCATAATACCGAAAATTCTTTCTCATTTTTTTAATTAAATACATGTTGAAAAATTTTCTATCATTAAAAACAAAAATATGATAAGCCAAACAAAAGTTTGATTTACCTTTTTACCGACATTTTCGAAAAATCTGGTGAGAGACAAATTTTATCGGTTTTTTCCAAAGCTTTCAAAACTGAAATCAAAAAATTGAACTTCAAAATGTTTTAAAACTCCAGAACTAACTATCTATTTATCAACATTTAAAAAAAATGATATCCTTCAGGCGTTTTTACCGCCATTTTTAAAATTGACGATATACATGTATGTTTTTTTTACGGGTGATAAAAAAACATGTAGGATATCATTTTTTTTTTGGAAGTGGCGATAAGAATGTAAGCAACAAATTTAATTTTACCAGATATATTAAATTTTATTTTTCTAAAGGCAATTGTATTAAAGAAATCGTACTAGGGGTGCAACCCTTACAACAAAATTAAACATCGCTGAAGCAATCAAGCGGAGCCATGTACCAATCAAAGAAACTAGAGGAAGGAGAAAACATACTCTTAGTAGCTAACCAACTCCAAGAGTAAAACATAACATTGTAATATATTTATTTTAAAAATACTACCATCTAAGACATCGTTATATATACGTAAACTTAAAAATACTACTAAGTACTATCTACGCCATATTCTCTCTGCATTTGGCTCCTGCTCGACAGCCATCTCCTCCTCGATAGCGGAGACTGGTACCACTCATGGTTGATGAGTCAAAAGCCACCAAACCATGCCGCATATAAATTCAATGAAAATGATCATGACTTCAAATAAATTGAAAGGCTACCACGAAATTGGTTCAGGACTATAATTCGTCTTTTTATGATATGTAGTTATGAGTTCAATAGAAAGTGGTTCATTTTTTCTTGAAATCAATAGGGATCAGATTCGTCAAAAGTCATCTGAAAAAATAATAATAATTATTTTAAATACGTATTAATAAAAGTTAGTAAAATTTGAAAGAAAATATATAGAATTATAGGGATTTGACCCTAGTTAAACTATAGGATTTATTCACATTAATTTGGAAAATAGCATGTACAAAAAAGGAAGAAAAAAAATGGTGCATCATATGAGTCATGCACCCTAGTGTGTTGTATCTAGTTAGAAATGGGGAAACATTTAATTGAAAGCTGACTTGATAATCTTCTAAGTATGATCGACTTCTTTATCAATGGTTTCAACTATTAATTTATCTTTCAACCTATAACAATTATAATCAAGGGTAACAATTACATCAAGAAATTCACAATATATTAAACAAATACAAGGAAGAAAGAAAAAGAAAAAAAGCACAAAGTAATTATAGGACATATTCATGCAATTCAATGATACAGAGAAAAAAAATAAAAATTTTGAGTTTACTTATGAAAAGAAAATTTCTAAGTATAATTTCTGAGGAGTGTTTGAAAAAATGTTATTAAATAAACATATTGGTGAGTACTCAAAAATTGTGTTTGTTTGAAAAGAAAAAAAAGGAGAAAAAAAGAGAGTAAATATTGGTCTCGTAGGGAAAGGCAAAGTAGATGAAGGAAAAAGTTGAAAAAGAATAACGTGCTAATCTTTTCTCCTTCTATATTTGGAAATTGCTAATAATATATATGGCAACTCAAATTAATATCAAAAATTTCATTGTGAACCTTAGATAATTAAGGTTAGCATCATATTAATAATAATGATTCCAAATTAAGAACGTTGACATCATATTATTAGTTGTCTAACTAAAATTGTTACATGGTGAATAAAAACTAGTATAGACAAATTGAGGGAATATTTTACAATAATGTATATTTTGTGTTTTCTTATTAAAAAAACTCTTCACTGATATTAAACACGCACGAACTAGAGAGCCAACACCATATCTTAAATATCATCTTTACTAGAATGCTAAAAGAGATAAAGTGTTGGAAAAGAAAAAAAGACATAGATTATTGCTGATTTTATATAAAAGATAATATAAATAAATTTAATATAAAAAACACTTACTTGTAATTTGTAAATATCAAATAGAAACTTCAAAAATATGGTAAAAATCCAAAGTTTTCCAAATTTTCTGAAAATTAATAATTTGAATAGTAAAAGTTATATGAGGGTATTATGATAAAAATATTTTTATTTTTTTGATAAGCAATTTTGTATTAAACAGCACAAGGGGTGCTAACCAAATACAAAAACAATGAAGCAAAAAGTAACAACAAAACACACATACGGAAAAGAAACTAAACACCTACCAACTCAATCGGCCGAGAAAACCACTTATCCTTATCCAAGTCTAACCCTCTATTGGCAATGATCGAAAACCAATCTCAACCAAAAAATTTAATACCACTAAGGATATCCTCAACTACCCAACTCTTATTACAAAAAACTAGATTATTCCGACTCCACCAAATACACCACGACACCATTGGGAGAGACAAGTACCGATAAAGGGTGCCAGATAAAATTCTCTCAAAATTGATATCAGTCCAATTACTAATGAGTTATGACTCTATGGCTGGTCAGATTCATATCTTATTATTATTATTATTATATATATATATATATATATATATATATATATATATATATATATATATATATATATATATATATATATGTACAATAGAAATGAAATATACCCCACATAAATTTGTTAGTTTGTTCAATACACAAGTAAGTAGTATTTCTCTTAAATACATTGAATTTTTAAAAGTATGTCTTCATGTCGTCTAGATAGAACAGTCTATACACGTCATAATCAATTAAATTCGGGTTGTTTGTTTGGAATGACATTTTTTAAAAGGAATTTATTTGTCACAATGATAACATCCAAACAATAAGTTTTATATTTAAATGTGTTCTGGACCAGCACAAGGGTCAATTGACCAAGGCTCAATCAATCTCAAATTCATTTTACTCAACCCAAAGTATAAAAACAGTGAGCGGGGTACACTCTCTGATCTCTAATTTCGTTATACTCATATTGAATCTTGAACTGACTTGGATGTTGGAGTGCTAACCACGCAGATCCACCTCACGCCACCGTAAATGAGATTGTAGCCAATGTTCAAGATCACTAGCTATCCAACTGCCTTCATTTTGTGTTCTTACGCAGGGCTAGAGTATCCATTTCTGATACCCGAATAGAACAGTGATCCTGTTTGTGGGAAACGATATTTAATTTCCGCTGATTTTCATCTTTAGGTCAATGTCGATCTAAAATTAGATCGCAGCAACACAAAAGGCAAATAAGATAATTTCTATGGCTATGGCTAGAATCTTCAACGCATTCCCCGAATGTCTGGTTACTGATTGACGAATTCCACGATATTGCATCGCCTAACACCTATCCTTCATTGGATCGCTCTACACTTTTAACTAACGTAGACATTCGACGAAGAAAATATCAATCGAAAATAGGATTTCAAGATCGTGATAAGATAAATGGAATTCCAAATGGTTATCTACCTCTCATTCTTGTGATCACCATAGTTGATTGCAATCTAACCATATTCCTCGTGGACGATGGAAGTTCGTGTGACATCCTTTACTCTGATATGATGGATCTTATAAGAATTCGGCAAGTGGATTTGAGTTCGTATAGAAGAGGAGATCTATTAGCATTCAATGATTCGATCACTTGTCCTCATGGAACTATGGATCTTGTAGCAACTGTTGGGGAAGGAGATCGTGAAAGAAACGTGATCCTCAATTTGCTAGTAATACTATGTCAGAGCACCTTTAGAGGTATCCTAGAGAGACCCTTCCTAGAGAGGCTATATGCAGTGAAATCTCAGGTCCGTTTGAAAGTGATGTACCACAACACGGAAGGTAGACCGGTCTTGGCAACGCCGATGTAGATGAAGCTATATGAATAAAGAAATTATCCAAAAGGATCTCATGGTGTCTAAAATGACCTCAGAAGAAGAAGTGACTGGAGAGTCGAGGGATCCTGGGGCTTTTGACCTAGATACTCGTGAAGATAAGGTCCGGCTGATGCCAGATGACGATTTTGAGTTCGTCCAACTCAGTGAAGATCCTGTCAATTTAATTAAAGTAGGGGACATACGTATGTCCCTTTAGAAGTAAGAGCCGCACTGATTGGATGTCTCTAGAATAACGCTAACTTTTTGTTGTAACCCCGCATGAGATGCCCAACATCGATCCTAGAGTAGTAATCCACCAACTTAATGTGGACGCCATCGCTTGTTACATCTCCCAAAGTCGAAGGAGACAATCTCCGAAAAAGTCTCAAGCTAGTGCTATCACACTTAAGGGACTATTGGGCTCCCAGTTCATTTCTGAAGCCAAATATACAAAATGGATATCCAACGCCGTGTTAGTGAAAAGGCCTCGGGGAGATGGAGGATGTGTGTTGACTTTACAGATCTTAATAAGGCTTGCCTAAAATAGTCTTATCTGCTACCAAACATTGATAAATAAGTAGATAATTCAACAGGGTATCGAGTACTTTCATTCATGGACACTTATTTGAGGTACAATTAGATAACCATGCACAAACTTGACTAGATAAAAAAACCTTTATAACTGAGCATGATAGTTATCAACACAATGCCATGTCCTTCTGATTAAAGAATTCTGGCGCAACCTACCAGAGAATGAGGAACAAGATATTACAAGAAGTGATATGAGAGAATTGGAAGTATACATGGATAATACAACCATAAAATTCAGCCAAGAAGAGTTTCACACTCAACACCTTCAATGGGTGTTCAAGAGAGTCTGAAAATATAATATGCGCATCAACCCTGATAAATGTACCTTCGTGGTAAGGGCGGGAAAATTCTTGAGTTTCTATTTGAACGAGCGAGGGATCGAAGCAAACCCGAAAAATTGTGAAGCGGTGATTCAAATGAACTCGCCGACTTCAAATATGGAGGTTTAGAGGTTAAACAGTGTGCTAACTGCTTTGAATATATTTATTTCAAATTTTGCACAATATGCTTTACCTTTTTACCGATTGTTGAAGAAGAAAATTGATTCCAAGTGGATAACTTATTGTAAGGAATCTTTTAGATATTTGAAGAAAACCTTGGTTACACCCCCAATACTTACTTGGCCATCTTAGGGGGGATTTATGTATCTATAATTAGTTGTTTCCAGAGAATTTGTAAGTGATGTTTTAATTAGAGAATTTGACGCCCACTTGAGATCGGTGTATTTCATTTCTAAAACATTGGAAGGGGCAGAAACGTGATACTAGAAGATCGAAAAGGAAGCCTTGGCATTAGGGACTGCATCGCACAAATTGTGATGGTACTTGCTCGCACGTTCCATTGTTATTTGAAAAAATATGCCTCTAAAGCATGTGCTTTATCGAATGGATTTAGTTGGGCGTTTGACAAAGTGGGCCATCGAGATATTCGAGTTTGAGGTGTGCTTTGAATAAAGGAAAGACCTGAAAGCGCAATTATTTTCTGACTTCTTAGCGGATATGAATCCTATATCACTGGAGCCAGATGGTATAAGGGCGGTCTTCGCTGATGGATCGTCTAACAAAAAAGGAAGCGGCGCAGGTGTGATCTTAGAAAATAGTTCTGATTTAGTAGTAGAATTATCTAGAAGATTCAAATTATCGGGTACAAATAACCAAGTTGAATATGAGGCATTCATTGTCAGGATCACACTCTCGGGAGAAATGGGACTGGAATGTATTAAATTGTGAACAAATTCCTAATTGGTTGTTTCCCAACTAAAGGAAAAAGCTCAAGAAAAGGACCATTTGCTCTAGAAGTACCTCAATTTAGTTGTGGGAAAGATGGCAGAATTTAAGGCATTTGAAATAAACCATGTGCCTCATGAGTAAAACACCAGAGCTAATGTCCTATCTCGGTTAGACAACACAAAAAACCCCAGAATCAATTACTCTATCGTCCAAGAAATTAGAAAAAATCCTCAATGCCAAACCAAAAAGGAAATTAGTAGCAGTAGTGAATGACACACTCCCGCCCTCTTGGATGACCCCAATTCAACAATATATTAAGTCCAAAACCCTCCCGACAGATCCATCAGATCCGATACTGGTTAAGAGAAGGTCAGTGGGTACACCGTGGTTGGAGGAACTTTATACAAAAGGGGTTCATCTACGTCGATGCTAAGGTTCTTTGGAAAAACAGGGGCCGGTTACGCCCTCCTTGAAGTGCATGAAGGAATAATCGAGAAACACTTGGGGGAAATAGAACTAGCTAAACAGATTTTGAGGGCGGGATACTACGGGCCAAACATTTCACATCAATAAAGCATCCACAAAGAAACAGCCCGACCGATGTTGCCAATCGAGTAATAATAAGAGGCTTGAAGTGGAGGTTATAAGAAGAAAAAGGCAATTAGGATGATAAATTACCGCATATTTCATAGGCTTACTATACTACACCATATTCCACCACAGGAGAAACTCCTTTTCGTTTGACATATGGGATAAAAGTTGTTATCCTGGAAGAAATCGAAGAGCTGAGCTGGAGGAAAGCAAACTCATTTCCAGCAGAAAGCACTGTAAAATCTAGAAAGAAAAATGTCTAAGATGGAAAACTAGTAGCTAATTAGGAAGCCCCCTACCACACACAAGATGGCACTGGGAGAGGATCACATCTCCTAAGATCTCTCGGTTGAGGATAAGTACATAAGACATGGAACATCACTAAGTGGAAGAGACATTACAGTTAATTGTTTGTGTTAATTCCATTTTTGCGTAGCTAACTGAATCCAGTATAAATACAAATATTTTCCTGTTATTATTATCCTATTATGATATTTCATGTTTCACATATTTTAGGCAATAGAAAACATAAATTTCTTACATTCATGTGTATCTGATACAAACTAAATGCAATATTATGTATACAACTTAAAGTGCATTCCACACATTCATGTGTATCAGATACAAACTAAACGCACTATTGCATATATGATATGGCTTAAAACTCATTACACGCGTTAATGCATAGTTAGATCACCCCTTTTCGAATCTAGACAATCTAAGGGAGTTAGATGGTGGAGCCCGAAGACGGTTGCCTTGGTTCGAGTCATACCTTGGGAGAATGGATGGGGATCCTACCCTTGGAATAGGAACAACCCTCTTTGATTCATAGAACAACTCAAAGGCGCGACCACATCTCGGTGGACCCAAGCCTCACTGTAGGGGATGCGGTATCCATAAGTGCTAAAGTACATCACACTAACATAACAAGCCGATAAAAAATAAAATGAATAACGAAACAAAATTACAAATTACATAAATATTATATTAAATAGAAAGAGTTTGAAGATCCCGGAGACCAGGCACTATAGACTCCAGTAGGTCGAGAACATCATTAAAAAAAACCTTTTTTAGGTCATCGTCTGAAACAGACATGTTCTTCCTTTTGGGTAGTAATTATTCTGCCCAGGAGTTTTGACAGATTTCAATTTGCATGTTGAGACCTCCTTTTTAGCCTTCTTATTCCTTTGATAACGCCTTCAGTACATCCTAGTCATGGGATTTTTTCCTTTGTAATTAGGAGAAACAACATACCTTTTTTATTCATCTCCTTTCTCTTGAACTTTCACATCTGTCTCTTGATCAAGTACATTCCACTTATGCCTCTTTCCCCCTTTCTGATTTAAAGGTTTCACCCACTTCTCTTGTGGGGTGTCTGACGGAGGACGAAAAGTCTTTGGTCGAGGATGCTGGAATTGCCTCCTATATTCCTTATTGCGTCGAGGGACCCCTCTTATCGAACACCAATCTTGGAATTGAGGATTTCCCACCCTTGGGATCATTCTTTTTCATAACCTCATACTCTTCAACAACTTTCTCATCATAAACAACATTATACCTTGGGCATAATCTGTCCTTCGATCCCTTCACTCTACACCTTTCTTGAAAGTCAATCAAGTCTTCATTAGCTTGAAGATAAACTTCTCGTAATCTATCTTTAGCTTCCATGTCGAAACCATCTGTAACTTCGACCATAAAAACATCAAAAGACTCAGCATGCAGTGCCTCTTTTACTTTCAAGGGGTCATGTTCACTTGCATCTTTGGCTTTTCACCAAATTGAATCTTGCCTTCTTTCAAAGCTTTCTGCACCAAATCCATGAAAATGACATATTAAGATGTTTTATGACCAAGAAAATTATTAAATTATTAAATTTACAGAATCCGTATTTTTTCTTTTGCTATAATGGGGGATTCTTCAAGCCTTAAGGCACAATAATTTGACAATCTGTTACCAACTAATCAAATATTTTGTCACACTTAGTTATATCAAAAGTTTAAGTTTTTGTGGCGAATTTGTCATTTTTTTCCAGTTTCAACAGGATTCTTCACATTTGATGGTCTCAATAATTTACAAGAGTAAGAAGGTATTGGCTTGAGTTTAGCCACATTAACCTCACTTTCTTCAATTAAATCTTCGTAATCTAAAGAATGTTTATCAACTGCTACATAAGCAACTTTTCCTTTCTTATGATATTTACTAGTTCTGGCTTTTTCAACTTTCAATGGATTGATTTGGCAAACTCTATCAGTCAATTGTTCCGTATCTCTAAGATATTGAGTATCTAACTTTTTAATGATAGAATAGTCTAAGCCTCCTGCAGCCATTTCTACTAATTCGTCTTCAGGGACCTGAGTAAAGCATCTTGCTTTCAAGAGTCTAAATCTGATAAGACACTCGTCGATTGACTCGACAACCTTTCGTTTGACGCTGGCCAATTTTTTCAAACTTATTTTCAATTGTCCCATGTAAATTGTTCATGGAACAATGTCTCCATCTAGGTCCACGTATGGACGGAATGTGGAGGTAGCATTGTAAACCAAGTGAACCCATTTTTTGTGAGAGAACTTGAGAAATATTTCATTTTTAAATCATCATTGTTTGCTATATCACCAGCCTCGGTTTGATACCTAGCAATGTTTAACGATGGATTCATTGGTATCACCGACAAAGTTAGTAAACTTTGGGACTTTCCATCCCCTAGGTAGTTTTATTTGTAAAACAACATCTAGTAATGGGGAGGAATAAATAGGCATTTTGAAGGCCAGTATTCATACCATTTCGAACCATAACTCGTTCGACAATGGATTCCAGATTTTGCTCTCCAGCTAATGCATCTTGTCGAACTTGCCTAACCACTTGGTCGACATTTTGGTTTCTATTACCTACCACGACAGGAGGACATTTGACAATCCTAGGTATCTGTTCGACACCCTGGGGAATCTCTTGTTCTTGGTTGATTGTCTCTTCGAGCACTTCTTCATATCGAACGTGTACCTCTGGTTGGGGTTGTACGATCGGTCAAAGTGGCGCCCTAGGGGCGCCAAGGAAATCACTTATTCGAGTTATTTGATTTGCCAATTGTTGGTAATTCTAAGAAGAACTCTGGATTAATGGTCTAAGTATTGTACTCATTTGTTGAGTAAGCATGTTTACCATTTCGTGATTACTTTCATCCATCTGCTGCTTCATAATGGCGATAGTACCTGTGGTGAAAGTCGGGATCGCTTGGGACGAAAAATCTCATCCCTATTGTCATACCCCAAAATTTGCCCATGCTCTTTCTCCTATTCAAACTCAAACCAATACACAAAGCTCCAAGACACACTCTCCTATACAAGGCTCTGAACTAGGGTTTGGTTCATTCAAAAGAAAATCACTGAATCAATGGCTCAACATGTCCCACTTTACCTCCATGACAAGTATCAAGGCCTATCTCAAAGTTTTGGTCATTCAAAAGCTCAGAAGGTCAACAGTCGACTGTTTAACCTAAAAAAGTCAACTGTGGTCAAAGTAAAGTCAAAACTCCTGACTTTTCGCCAAGATCCTCATATTGAATTATCATTCACCATTTGATCAAGAATTGATCATGGTTCATCAAGGAAAGATCAAAAATCAACAAGAAGACACTTTTTTTCAAAAGGACACACAAGGAGCATGGAGAATCATTTTGATATGAGACCAAAAAACATTGGTTAGAGGACTCTTAAAGGTTTCTAAAAAAGTCCTAGAACCTCTCCATATCTAAACATTGGGGGAGATACGAATTGCACAAATTGATCGAATTCCAGGAAGTGCATGAAGTCCCAATGAGCAATTTTCACAATGTTAGATTGGTGGGCCTAATTTGTGGACTTCAAACATGCATATGGGCTAAATAAAAACCTTTAAACTATTTATTTTATTTTTATGACATTTGTTTGAAATTTATTCATTTAAATATTAAATAAATAAAATAAAATATGAAATAAATTGATTTAAAAGTTTAAATTGCATTTTTGAATCATGGCAAGCAAATCCAAATATAAGATATTGAGTGAAAGGCGTGGAAAGGAAGATTGGACCAAAATAGAAGAATTTCATATGAAAAATTTCAATCAAATATTCATCATCAAAATATAGGATTTGATTGGATTTTCTTGAGATTATTAACCTAAGTGTGAATCATTATATATAGAAAAGGTTTTCAGACTTCGGGGGCGGATTGATAAGGGGTGGCAGCCTCAAAAGCTATAGACAGACTTCAAAAAACAGGGGCATTGGAAAAAGACGTGAACCAAGCTTTAGCGCGATTGAAGTCATACAAGGCGTTCCAATACCTTCTTTGGTGCATATTGATCGATTCCAGTGATTCACAAGCAAGCACGGCCTTCTGGTTTGCACAATTCGCAACTCGTTTTCATGGTTTTTCTTCACTTTCGATTTCGCATATCTATACATGTTTAACGCATTTTGATGATATATTTGTGATTGTAATGATGTTTGGAAGCTTTCTGTTTTATTTAATTTGTGTTTGGCTGCAAATTATCGACTGTGCCATAGTTAGGTTTTCTGAACTTGGAATTGGGGATTTTGGATACACAACGAATTGGCCGAAACTAGGGGTTCCGTTAGACTCGGGGGCTAGCATATGGTAAACCTGGATTATTGTTCTGTGTTCATCAATGATTATTTGCAGGTTTCAACATGGGAGGTCTATGGCAACGTCTATAAACCGTAGCCCAAGAACGTAGTTTTTCAGAAGCTTCCTCACGAGGAAGACGATCTGCGCGCGTGTGTTGCGTCTTCTAAATTTTTGAGTCATTCACGTTTTGTATATATTAGTTTGTGTTTACTTCATTGACAGCGAACTTGCAATGGCTTAGTGGTGAACGGGATCGTCGTGTATGCATTAGGGAGAGGGTTCGATCCCTGCTACCAGACATATATTTTGGGAATTATTCCAATTCCAGATCCCACGCGTGCTGCCAGACAAAGCCTATCATGCACCCTCATCATCCGGGCCATCCATCTGATCTCCAGATCCGTCCAACGATCCAGAGCTAGCTAAGTTTCCTAAATTTTTTATTGTTATTTATTCAATAACTAATTTTTTTTATATGTTATTTATTTATTTGTTTATTAAATTAGATTTCTTTTAAATATTCTTTGAAATAAAACTTTCCTTAAACTTTTTTTTTATATATAAAAAAAAACATTTATTTTAAAGATATTTATTTTATAATTGAATATTCAATTTAATTTAATTGATAATACTAATTGTTATCTGATTTAAAACAATTAAATGATTAACTTAGTTTATTCTGTTTAAATTATTTTAATTAGATTAATGTTACCTATTAGGTTAGAAAATTTAATCGACATTTGTTTTTGACGATTTAATAATTAATTAGTTTGTTTCTTTTTTTATTCTATTAATCAGGGTTAACTTGTGCCCTAATTAGGGTTTGTGAGAATTAGTCATACACTAAAAAAATATTTGTGTTTCTGTGTCCTTTTCAGGGTTGCTCTTCAAATACACTCCGACTATGCGCCACGTCAAGCCAAAAGCTGAGTCCTACTTCGTATTTATTTTAAATAATTATTTTATTTTATTTTGTTCCTTTTATTAAATTAGGGTTGAATTTAATTGCCATTGAATTAGCCATACACTCACTGCTTCTTGTTATTTTTCTGTCAATTCTCCGAGAGTCAGAGTCAATGCTTCAGGCAACCCCGACTATCAACCTTCGTCAATTGAAGCTAAGTATTTAATTTATTTTAAAGTCTATTTTGTTTCCTTTTATTTTTAGGGGTTTACCCTTTTAACCCTTTTTGAACTGTGCATACATTCACCTATTATCTGCCTTTGTCATTTTTTAGGGTTAGTCTCAAGGCATCCTCCGTCCTCCAACCATGTCAGATCAAATTCGAAGCTAAGTGCCCATTTGCTTTATTTATTTTAAATTTCTTTATTCTTTATTTTTAGGGTTAATTCTGTTTGTCTCCGAACTGATAATGCACTCACCCTTCTGTTTATTTCTTTCTTTTCCAATTTTCAGGGTTTGTCTATTGCCAAAGCCACGAGTATTGGTAACCATAAACCTTAACCCTGATATTTTCTGTCTTTTATGTCAAACCCTGATTAAGGGATCCGCTGGTTTCATTGTCCCCTTCCCCGTATTACTGTTTCTTGCCTTATATTATCTGCGTGGTTAGTAATTTAGGGAGTGCAACTCTGAATCAATTAGAATCACTAACTACAAGATAAATATTATCTGAACATAACCACGTGAATGTTGCACACACGCACCCTTTTGGGTAACCCTCTCTGTTGCCTGTTGCCTGTTGCCTTTGTGTTTTTTGCAGAATAAGCCACGTCCCTCGAATATGAGGATACCTCAGCCATGTTGCCTCGATAAAAAGGTCACGACCCTAATGATGCTGCCTTCGATACACAAATGACCTCGACCCTCGGAAGTTGCCTACGAAAAAGGCTGAGGTATCTTCTGGCCGCCTACTAAATGGCTTATTCTGATCCTTGCCTTAGACTACCTGCCCTTCTATGGCATGGGACAGTCTTATGGCAAAGGATGCTTCGATGACCCTTCAACCTCCAAACGAAAGGCTTCCTGCCCTCTTATGGCAAGGATAGACCCTTTCATTCTGAAAGGCAAAAAGAGACCTATCATCTGAGTTTAAGGTAATTGCCCCTAATTGCCTTGCAATGCTCAAACCTTTTTTGTTATATTCTTTCCCATAATTTTTCAAAAGGGCAACGCTCATTTACGAGCTAAAGTCCCTATCTCTTTCATCTACCTTTTTCTGAAAACGAGCAAGCAAAGCAATTAAGAGCCCATGGAAAACCATGGATGCAAAGGGTGCCCTACACCTTCCCTTTGCATAAATTACCCCCCGAACTTAGATTTCTTTAAAAAGGTTTTTTTCTGTTTCTTTTTGCCTTTCTGATTTAGTTTGGATAAAATAAAAGTCGGTGGCGACTCTTGCTTAACCGCGACATTCCGATTAATAAAAAGTCAGTTCACTGTGTTACAGAACTGGCGACTCTGCTGGGGAAAATTTCGATTAAGAGGGGTTACCTTAAGAGTTTAGGAATCACTTAAATGTTTTCTATTGTTTGCTTTGTTTGTTTTATTTTTCAGGGGCGTTTTGGGAATTAACTGATGGACGAATCCTATTCCCGGATTCAAGAACACTTAAGATTAGGAGTGGCATAGTCATGGCGACCTCTTTCACATATGTGGGAGATGAGTCAATATGAAGTTCACACTTGAGTTAGGACTCCATAGCATATGCACACCTTTCTCAAATGAGGGGGGTCTATGTATGTGTCTGTGGGTGCGCCGGAGCTCAAGGACCTTTAGTTACCCTTAACCCATCCTGGCCTTTAGGAACGTAGTGGGGGGACTACTCTTGACAAATGTTAAGAACTAGTCGCTACCCGATGCTACAAATCAGATAGGTTTTTTCTCAAAGTATCATTGCATGGTGCAAATGCATCATGTCCGAGGGTGCTTTAGAAGGGCTGACAATTCTGGATAACTTGTAGAACCCGTTGCTGAAATCTCCTTATCCATAGAAATACCCTTGGGAAGGACACCTGATCAGACTCCATGCAAGCCTTAAGCCAAAAATTGTGTGACTTGTGTGACTTGTTTGTGTTTGCAACTAACCTTCGTTTCCTCGCAGGTTTTGTTAAAAGGACTTGTTTGTCCTTACTATCTCACACTATGCCTAATGAACTGCATTCACATAACATCATGACATCATGACATCACAAGCATAACATGTTTTAACTAACCCTTTCAAGGATCTTAGGAATTTAGGGCGCACAATTTCAGGTGCCTTTATCAAAGACTGAATTCATATCAAGGGGCAAGAGGATTTATTTTCCTCTGGCCACGTACCTTCCAATTCAGAAGGCTCAACACCTACCAAAGGGCAAGAGGATTTATTTTCCTCTAGCCATATACCTTCAAGTGCAAAGATATCCCGAATCAGAGGCTATGACCCACTGGATATGGTGAGCTTGATTCCCATAGAAGAACACCAAAAATCAGAGTTCTTCAAACGAAGAAGCGACCAAATCATTTTTAAACGTTGCTAACTAAATTTCCAGAGATCCTTGAAAATAATTGCATCTGCATTCATAACATTGCATTACAGGTTTCCACCACAGGTTTCTCACCTCCTCGCTGTTTATTTCAGCATCATGAATCTCAAGCAATCAGTCAAAGACCTTCAAGCTCAGAATGCCCAGTTTCAAGATTTGATCTTGAACTTGTCCAAGGGGCAAGAAGAATTAAAGGCACTCCTATTCTTGGGGTACAATTACAATACGAGATGCGCTTATTATTCGAACAATCCTGGTTATGGTGTAAAGGATGGTAGACCATTGAAGCATGCCATGACACTCAAATCAGAAAAGACCACGACAATGAAGTCACGACAATTGAGTCACGATAATGGAATCGCGACAACTGAGTCACGATAATGGAATCACGACAACTGAGTCACGATAATGGAATCATGACAACTGAGTCACGATAATGGAATCACGACAACAAAGTCACGACAACTGAGTCACGATAATGGAATCATGACAACTGAGTCACGATAATGGAATCACGACAACAAAGTCACGACAACCGAGTCACGGTAATGGAATCACGACAACTGAGTCATAACAATCAATTCATTCATATGATCCACACGTTGAGGGCAATCGAGCCAACGAATTCTAACACCTATTATGAACCTAATGAGAGGTGCGCGTACCATTCCAACATTCCTGGACATTACAAAAATAATTGCTGGATATTGAGGAATAAGATTCAAGATCTAATCGATAAAGGAGAAATCAAATCCAACCCTCCTGAAACCCCTGTGGTGATCCCCGCTCCTATGCCTACTCATGGCAAGACTGATTGACGTCTAGACGGACAAACTTTTGGATCATTAGATCTACTTTCGTTTGCAAGTCTCCTTTCTGTTTGTTTAAACATTTGACTCATGATAGACATTATCTGTTTTAGTAATCATCATCAGTGCATTGCATATATTTGTCTTGAAAAAATTATTTCGCTATCACTCATTTTAATTGCATCTCTACTTTGCATATGTTTTACGATACTCAACTCCTGCTAAAGCTGTAAGCCTTTTGAGGGAGGATGACGAAAACGATACCGCAACCTCATACAATATGCTTTTGAACAGACTATGCTGACGATGTACAGGCATTGTTTCAATTCCTAAACAGTGGAGATATAAGGATGTTAATCCCTTGTCAACCCCTTTGAGCCTAAGAAGTAGAAGTTTCTTTCTTGTGCTAATCAAAACCCTTGATCATAACCTGGGGCAGGGTAGTTCTCAGTTAATTCGGTTGTGCATTCTATTTTAAGAGAATCATTCAGTACACCTTTCAACAAAGGTTTCAATCACAAGCGTTCATCCGCACACATCAAAGAAGTGTTGGAGATGTCAATCAAAAGATAATGATGGTTCATCAATCATTAAGTAAGGCAGTCAATATCTTTCAAAAAAAAAATGAAAAAACATATATACAAAGAAAAGCCTGCTAAGTCAAAATCAAAAGATGACTTAGGCAAAAAAATCAAGGCATCCCGCTGACTGTAAGCTCAAAATAAACAGTTCAGGCAAAAGTTAGGGATATCAAAAAGATGAAAAAAAAGCCAATAAATTCATGAACAACACAATGTTGTGACTACCAAAAGGAAGAAGTGACTGCCATCTCAAAAGTTCTCTTTGCTTGTGAACCATCATCATTATCAAAGGTGCAAATCCAAAAGTCTCTTGGAACCTGAATGCATAAGTCGAATCAACTGAGCTTAGGGTTGAAGATCATCACGAAGAGGGGTGGGTACAATCAAATTTTGAGCCTTTATCCTTTATTTCTTAAACCGTGAACCAAGCCACGTTACAACCCTTAAAAGTCCTAACTGAAGCATGGTTAGTTTGAAAGCATACTGTCACCAAAAAGGTATCCTGACTCCTTAAGGTTTACCAAAAATGCTGAGTTGACACTTCGTTTTTTACCAACATCACGTTTTTATAAACATCGTGCTTTTACATATCCAATTTTAATGTTTTTCAACAAATTCAAGACAAACGTATGCATTGCATCTCATGAATTCATTATTAAACAAATTCTGCTACATAATTTCAAACGTTAGCAACTGAAAGAACTTGCACAGGGTACAACTAATGACTGAAAGTTAGTCCGACAGACGAGGCTACTCCGAGAAGCAGTGTCTCCTACGTATACAAGGGGCATGACATGCTTTGTCCAATCAATCGGGGGCAATTAAGTCAAGATTCGAAGAATCTCTTAAAAACCAAAAAGTCAAAGGCATTTCCCAATCAATCTGGGGCAATCAAGTCAAGATTCCGAGAATCTCTCATGGATGCTCGAACAATCAGGGGCATGCATCCAAGAATATCTAAAGCTACTCCCCAATCAACGTGGGGACATTATCTTGAGCCTATGATTACTAGGGACATATCGCCCATGGTGTACATCTCGTAAAGTCCTCGCGAGGCGAATCTTTCCAAAGTCCCTACTAACTGGGGCAAATCTATGCAAGTCCAGTTTGACAGCTTAATCAATACTCAGTAGGGTGTCCTAAATCGAATGATAGTTACTACAATACTGGGGGCAATTTTCAAGACACCCATGTCTCCCCATAGAGCCGGGTTCACAAGATCATATCTCCACAGAGCAATTCTCAAGAAGATATCTTCAAACATATTCGTCTCAACAAAGACATGACTCCCCAACAGAGTTTACATCTCCCGCATTACCGGTCATCCAATATGTTGCTCTTCTCCAACATGGTTTATCTCTAAAATCAGGGTACATCAAGTCACTGATCATCTCCAAGCAGAAATCATAAATTCCCAGTTGAGCATCTTCAAGACAAGATCAGACAGTACAATTACAAGGACATAAAGATCTACTTTCTTAATCAAAGACAACATAAATCATATTCACATATCATATGTCATAAACATATTCATACACTGCATACATTACCTCATAATGAACTCATACATAACATGCAAAAGCTCTCATTTATTTTGAGGGATTCATTACATAACCCATGCATCATGACATGGCATAAAGATTAACCTTACCTTTATACAGGTACCGACAAATGAACGAAATCTCCAACTTTCCAAGATCTAATTCAGCTACTACGAATGGTACTGACACGATCAATGCTCAAAGATCTAATTCATTTACCACGAACGGTAATGACACGATCACTTTCAAAGTCTAATTCAGCTACTACGAACAGTACTGACACGACAAAAGATCTAATTCTATCATCACGAACGGTGTAGACACGGTCACTGACCTTCTCAGTCTAATTCAGCTACTACGAATGGTACTGACACGATCAACGCTCGAAGATCTAATTCATTTACCACGAACGGTAATGACACGATCACTTTCAAAGTCTAATTCAGCTACTACGAACAGTACTGACACGACAAAAGATCTAATTCGGTTACTACGAACGGTACTGACACGGTCAACTCTCAGAGATCTAATTCTATCATCACGAACGGT
This sequence comes from Vicia villosa, assembly GCF_029867415.1. Classification (NCBI taxonomy): domain Eukaryota; kingdom Viridiplantae; phylum Streptophyta; class Magnoliopsida; order Fabales; family Fabaceae; genus Vicia; species Vicia villosa. The sequence goes on along the minus strand of NW_026705677.1, from coordinate 323,512 downwards.
GTAGACACGATCACTGACCTTCTCAGTCTAATTCAGCTACTACGAACGGTACTGACACGACAGAAGATCTAATTCAGATACTACGAACGGTACTGACACGATCAAATTTCAGAGGTCTAATTCTATCATCACGAACGGTGTAGACACGATCACTGACGTCCACGGTCTAATTCAGTTACTACGAACGGTGCTGACACGACAAGAGAGTCTAATTCTATCATCACGAACGATGTAGACACGATTATCTCTCCAAAAGATCTAATTCATTTACTACGAACGGTAATGACACGATCAACGCGCAAACGACATTTCTCAAACTTCAACTACCAGATGGCATCCACAAGCCCATCTCCGACAAAAGTCCCTACTTCAAATAGGGCAAATTTCTTGGTATTCTTATGTTCAATCATCTTCCACCTTCAGATACCGACTGGCGCGCAAACCACTCTACATCTTCAGGTTTAAGATAATTGAACAGGGGCAGCTGTCATACCCCAAAATTTGCCCATGCTCTTTCTCCTATTCAAACTCAAACCAATACACAAAGCTCCAAGACACACTCTCCTATACAAGGCTCTGAACTAGGGTTTGGTTCATTCAAAAGAAAATCACTGAATCAATGGCTCAACATGTCCCACTTTACCTCCATGACAAGTATCAAGGCCTATCTCAAAGTTTTGGTCATTCAAAAGCTCAGAAGGTCAACAGTCGACTGTTTAACCTAAAAAAGTCAACTGTGGTCAAAGTAAAGTCAAAACTCCTGACTTTTCGCCAAGATCCTCATATTGAATTATCATTCACCATTTGATCAAGAATTGATCATGGTTCATCAAGGAAAGATCAAAAATCAACAAGAAGACACTTTTTTTCAAAAGGACACACAAGGAGCATGGAGAATCATTTTGATATGAGACCAAAAAACATTGGTTAGAGGACTCTTAAAGGTTTCTAAAAAAGTCCTAGAACCTCTCCATATCTAAACATTGGGGAGATACGAATTGCACAAATTGATCGAATTCCAGGAAGTGCATGAAGTCCCAATGAGCAATTTTCACAATGTTAGATTGGTGGGCCTAATTTGTGGACTTCAAACATGCATATGGGCTAAATAAAAACCTTTAAACTATTTATTTTATTTTTATGACATTTGTTTGAAATTTATTCATTTAAATATTAAATAAATAAAATAAAATATGAAATAAATTGATTTAAAAGTTTAAATTGCATTTTTGAATCATGGCAAGCAAATCCAAATATAAGATATTGAGTGAAAGGCGTGGAAAGGAAGATTGGACCAAAATAGAAGAATTTCATATGAAAAATTTCAATCAAATATTCATCATCAAAATATAGGATTTGATTGGATTTTCTTGAGATTATTAACCTAAGTGTGAATCATTATATATAGAAAAGGTTTTCAGACTTCGGGGGCGGATTGATAAGGGGTGGCAGCCTCAAAAGCTATAGACAGACTTCAAAAAACAGGGGCATTGGAAAAAGACGTGAACCAAGCTTTAGCGCGATTGAAGTCATACAAGGCGTTCCAATACCTTCTTTGGTGCATATTGATCGATTCCAGTGATTCACAAGCAAGCACGGCCTTCTGGTTTGCACAATTCGCAACTCGTTTTCATGGTTTTTCTTCACTTTCGATTTCGCATATCTATACATGTTTAACGCATTTTGATGATATATTTGTGATTGTAATGATGTTTGGAAGCTTTCTGTTTTATTTAATTTGTGTTTGGCTGCAAATTATCGACTGTGCCATAGTTAGGTTTTCTGAACTTGGAATTGGGGATTTTGGATACACAACGAATTGGCCGAAACTAGGGGTTCCGTTAGACTCGGGGGCTAGCATATGGTAAACCTGGATTATTGTTCTGTGTTCATCAATGATTATTTGCAGGTTTCAACATGGGAGGTCTATGGCAACGTCTATAAACCGTAGCCCAAGAACGTAGTTTTTCAGAAGCTTCCTCACGAGGAAGACGATCTGCGCGCGTGTGTTGCGTCTTCTAAATTTTTGAGTCATTCACGTTTTGTATATATTAGTTTGTGTTTACTTCATTGACAGCGAACTTGCAATGGCTTAGTGGTGAACGGGATCGTCGTGTATGCATTAGGGAGAGGGTTCGATCCCTGCTACCAGACATATATTTTGGGAATTATTCCAATTCCAGATCCCACGCGTGCTGCCAGACAAAGCCTATCATGCACCCTCATCATCCGGGCCATCCATCTGATCTCCAGATCCATCCAACGATCCAGAGCTAGCTAAGTTTCCTAAATTTTTTATTGTTATTTATTCAATAACTAATTTTTTTTATATGTTATTTATTTATTTGTTTATTAAATTAGATTTCTTTTAAATATTCTTTGAAATAAAACTTTCCTTAAACTTTTTTTTTATATATAAAAAAAAACATTTATTTTAAAGATATTTATTTTATAATTGAATATTCAATTTAATTTAATTGATAATACTAATTGTTATCTGATTTAAAACAATTAAATGATTAACTTAGTTTATTCTGTTTAAATTATTTTAATTAGATTAATGTTACCTATTAGGTTAGAAAATTTAATCGACATTTGTTTTTGACGATTTAATAATTAATTAGTTTGTTTCTTTTTTTATTCTATTAATCAGGGTTAACTTGTGCCCTAATTAGGGTTTGTGAGAATTAGTCATACACTAAAAAAATATTTGTGTTTCTGTGTCCTTTTCAGGGTTGCTCTTCAAATACACTCCGACTATGCGCCACGTCAAGCCAAAAGCTGAGTCCTACTTCGTATTTATTTTAAATAATTATTTTATTTTATTTTGTTCCTTTTATTAAATTAGGGTTGAATTTAATTGCCATTGAATTAGCCATACACTCACTGCTTCTTGTTATTTTTCTGTCAATTCTCCGAGAGTCAGAGTCAATGCTTCAGGCAACCCCGACTATCAACCTTCGTCAATTGAAGCTAAGTATTTAATTTATTTTAAAGTCTATTTTGTTTCCTTTTATTTTTAGGGGTTTACCCTTTTAACCCTTTTTGAACTGTGCATACATTCACCTATTATCTGCCTTTGTCATTTTTTAGGGTTAGTCTCAAGGCATCCTCCGTCCTCCAACCATGTCAGATCAAATTCGAAGCTAAGTGCCCATTTGCTTTATTTATTTTAAATTTCTTTATTCTTTATTTTTAGGGTTAATTCTGTTTGTCTCCGAACTGATAATGCACTCACCCTTCTGTTTATTTCTTTCTTTTCCAATTTTCAGGGTTTGTCTATTGCCAAAGCCACGAGTATTGGTAACCCTAAACCTTAACCCTGATATTTTCTGTCTTTTATGTCAAACCCTGATTAAGGGATCCGCTGGTTTCATTGTCCCCTTCCCCGTATTACTGTTTCTTGCCTTATATTATCTGCGTGGTTAGTAATTTAGGGAGTGCAACTCTGAATCAATTAGAATCACTAACTACAAGATAAATATTATCTGAACATAACCACGTGAATGTTGCACACACGCACCCTTTTGGGTAACCCTCTCTGTTGCCTGTTGCCTGTTGCCTTTGTGTTTTTTGCAGAATAAGCCACGTCCCTCGAATATGAGGATACCTCAGCCATGTTGCCTCGATAAAAAGGTCACGACCCTAATGATGCTGCCTTCGATACACAAATGACCTCGACCCTCGGAAGTTGCCTACGAAAAAGGCTGAGGTATCTTCTGGCCGCCTACTAAATGGCTTATTCTGATCCTTGCCTTAGACTACCTGCCCTTCTATGGCATGGGACAGTCTTATGGCAAAGGATGCTTCGATGACCCTTCAACCTCCAAACGAAAGGCTTCCTGCCCTCTTATGGCAAGGATAGACCCTTTCATTCTGAAAGGCAAAAAGAGACCTATCATCTGAGTTTAAGGTAATTGCCCCTAATTGCCTTGCAATGCTCAAACCTTTTTTGTTATATTCTTTCCCATAATTTTTCAAAAGGGCAACGCTCATTTACGAGCTAAAGTCCCTATCTCTTTCATCTACCTTTTTCTGAAAACGAGCAAGCAAAGCAATTAAGAGCCCATGGAAAACCATGGATGCAAAGGGTGCCCTACACCTTCCCTTTGCATAAATTACCCCCCGAACTTAGATTTCTTTAAAAAGGTTTTTTTCTGTTTCTTTTTGCCTTTCTGATTTAGTTTGGATAAAATAAAAGTCGGTGGCGACTCTTGCTTAACCGCGACATTCCGATTAATAAAAAGTCAGTTCACTGTGTTACACCTATGGTACGACCGGATTGGTTTCCCATAGGTCCTGATCCATGATAAGGTGTGAACGTTGATGTTGTATTTTTAGCAAATGTCGAAACATTACTATATAAACTTGTCATCATTGATGTTGGCATTCCATATATTCATTCCCCACCATACATGGGCATTGTGAAACTGGATATATATATATATATATATATATATATATATATATATGTATATATATATATGGCCCAAAAGCACTTGCCATAGTCGGTATTGGAGTTACACGCTGACTCTGTGAAATTATTGGCCCACTTTGGACATTTGAAGCTACCGCCACAGTGCTTGACGTGGATACGCCAATGTCAGATGAATGTGAAGCAATTGCGTTTCCTCCTTAGGGTTGTTCCCCATTTGGATTAGTGTTTCTAGGGTCTACCATTTTCCTACCACTTCTCAATTTCATGCAAACTCGGTGTTGAGAAATTGTATATGCAAACTTAGCACAACGTGTCCCACCGGGTGTGCCAACCTCTCCGACTCTAACTAAGACAATTTAATTGGCATTTGGTTAAGTCCCCAAATAGTTTTCCTGAAGATTTCGACTAGCCCAACTGTTGATAGTATTAAAAGGATGTTGTAAACATTTTATCTTATTAACCGAAAAAGGTAAGAAAAAGGACTCCAGGATGGATTTGGCCTAGTTAATAATAATTTTTTCTTCACTAATTTAAAAAATAAATATCTGACTTTTCAAACTCTTGATGAGATATGAAAGACCCTCTGATAACCATAACCAGACGCAATACATTGCATACAATTACATGAAATTGAATAAGCAAGATTATCATCATATCATATCAGCACTTGGTTTATTTTATACATTGTATTTCTTGACATCAGACCCCTTTCCACCATATGATCCCAAAACATCTGTGAAACTTTGTTTTCACTAGCATCAGGAGCACTAAAGCATCTATAGATTTTGGCATTGATCATCAACCTCCTTGACCGGTAAAATAGCAAGTGTACTATTTTCTACCGATGTAGTTATTAAAGTGGAAGTTATCCAAGTATCGATCACAAGGACTGCTGTGGCAATATAAGTTTTGACAGTAATTCAATTGAACAAAAAGCACATGGGGTTGTTTTGATTGGTTTGTTAAAGATTAAACTAAGTTGAAATAAGCAATATTTAAAAACGAGATTTTGTAATAAAATAAGAGAAAACATGCTAGGGTAGATGTATGAACCGCCTTGTAATTCGTATGACCGCTATTTCATGAAAGATTCGTTTGTATGAGTAAGTAACAATTCTTAAAAGTTATTTTCCCTAATTCCTTAGCGGAAAATCATATGGTACATAAATTATGTTTTAATTCCTTAACAACCTAACTTTGTACCAAGAACCATGTTCATGTAATCAAGAATGGATGATCACAATAGTTAAACCCTTATTCCTAAGCGATTCACTAATAGTGTTATAATTCAAAAAGCATTAACGTGGTTTGTCCGACCTAACGTTAACCGTAAATCAAGAATCTATTTTCCAATAGATAAAAGCATTAGACACTTTGAATATAAACTTAACTCATAAAACTTCAAAATCATAAAATAACGGTAATTCGATTCATTACATACTAGCAATTCAGGGACATCCCCCTACCATAAAAATGTTTAGCTACTCATAATAATGAAGAAAACAACAAAGGTAATCGTGAACATTACAAGAGATGAGGATTTCTTCAATCTTCAATTGCTTCCGCTCTTGAAGATCTCCCTTTTCCAAACCCTTGATTGCTCTTCTCTCCTTCGTAGAAAATCTCCAATATGATCCAAGATCCACAATCCTTCTCAGAATTAGGTTTTAGTACTGCTGATTCAAGTTCAAAACGTGCGAAAAGTCCACTCTACCCTTAATGAACTCGGAGCCCTAAAAAATAGAAAATTGGAAAAATTGCTCGCGCCTGCCAACACGGGCCGTGTCCTGTGACACGGGCACCCGTGTTGTCCCTCTGTCCATGTTATTTTCAAAATTTCCCCCCAGGCTTCCTGACACGGGCAGTGTCACGTGACACGGGTACCCGTGTCAGGCCACTGTTTTACATGTTTTCTTTGCTTTCCCCCAGGCTTCCTGACACGGGCAGTGTCACGTGACACGGGTACCGGTGTCAGGCCACTGATTTCTCCATTCTTTTGTTTCTTCTCCTGCTTCCTGACACTGGCCGTGTCCTGTGACACTGGTACCCGTGTCAGGCCACTGTATGCACCAAATCTTCACTTTTTCTTCGATTCATCTTTGTTCAGCCCTGCATTCTTCTCATGGACTTAAACGCATAAACCTGAAACACAATCACTACCAAAAACAAGCATCAAAGCATCTTAAAAACATGAGTTCTTAGCATCAAAACAAAACACACAACTTAAACGAAACTTTCAAAATAAGAACGAAAACTATAAAAGACGGGCCATTGTGTTACCGAATTGACGAGATTTATGCCAAGAGATTGATGAAAACACCATACAAATTGGTGACCGATCACAACCCCAAACTTAGCTCGTTGCTTGTCCTCAAGCAATGCCTGAGACATCAAACAGAGGTCACCCCTAAATTTATGCTTCCACAATACAACCGTGTTTTTCACAACTCGACTTCCACCATTCCGGTCAATCATGCTAGCTTTTACTCCCCGAATTTTCCGCTCCACTTTCATGTTAAAATTCTCCTTCACCTGTAAGCTTTTTCACACTTCTCACCAAGTCTCTCACGGTTAAAAGCAATTCACTCATAAATCACGATATGCAATATCAACTTTTAAATTTGAACAAATTCTACTTTCATACACAAACACTTTGCACACACTTTTTGAGGTCTTCGGGTTGAAACGGGGCTTAGGACAGGTGGGATAAACAAGGAAATGGATACACAAAGGTTTTGGGGGCTCGGCAATCATGTTGTCTTTCTTGTTATTGTGCTCATTTTAGTACGATGTGGTTTAATCATTGACTCTTGACTTCACTCACTTATTCGAGTGTTTCAAATGTAACCAAGTCATTTAGTCAGGACAAGTGTGTTTTGGTGAGTTCTATAATTTTTTTTTTTCTTTTCTTCTCTTCTTTTTTTTTTTCACTTGCCCTTTTTGTATCACCACCCCAAACTTAGAATTTTTCACAACTTTTTCATCCACCACGTTTATGCCGAGCACGGGTAAAAGGGAATATTTATTTTTTCTTTTGGCCAAGGGGTAATATATGCGGGTTTTTAAAAACAAACAAGGGATAAAGGCTCAAAGAGGTTTGCAAATGGTAAACATGAATCAGGGATGGCTAAAAAGGCTCAAGGGGAAACACAAAAAAAACGTGCCTCAGTGTGTGTTATCAGGTAGTGTCATATGAATAGAACTTACGCAAATTCAAAGTGATAAAGTCATACCTGACTACTCTCTCATGATGATAAATGTCTGGCTTTTTATGATCTCACCATGTTGGGCATAGCTTACAGGATCCCGAGTGCTTATTGTGTAATGTCGCTTCTTTTCCGGTTCGTATGTACCAGCTTTCAATCTCAGACCAGTGTCATCGAGTTGCGTCCAACTATTTTTTTTTTAGTTGTATCAACTTTCAGGGGTGCCTCGGGTGCAAGCTTGGGTTGGATCTTTCATCCACTCGGTACTGGTTCACCTCTCTTTGACACAATCCTCGTCCTTCTGCAACACAATGTTCCTTCAAGCAAACTAATTAAAACAGAACGAAAAACTTAGCAAATAAACTGAAAATAAAAACTGAATGCAATAAAACCCCCCCACACTTGAACCAAACATTGACCTCAATGTTTAAATTCAAGATAGTGAGGGTGAACTCACAGAGGGTACTGCAACTCCAGCTGCCGCTTCCTAGCTTTCACCGGAGAGACCCATTTTTTTTTTCTTCTGAAAACAAAACAAAAAGTAAACCGTATTATTAAAACCGTGGGTTGCCTCCCACGAAGCGCTTCGTTTAACGTCGCATGGCTCGACGGTCCAATACCCTTTATTAAGGAGGGTACTTCCTCCTCCAAACTTGGTTGCTTGTCACTTCCGTAACCACAACCTTATGAAGTCGAGAAGTATGGACCACTTTTCTCTTCAAGTTACTACCCACTTTCATCTTCTCACCTCTACTTTCCCCTGTTTTCTTCTTCTTGATTTCTTGAATTACCGCAGGAATTTTTATAGGTGTATGAGCTGAGGCCACCTTAGAGATGATACTTGAAACTTTTTCGGGATGGTGTGGACTTCTTCTGGCTCCCTCACTTCTGATCATACCAACTTTAGATTGATTATTCCTACCAGCAGCTTCTTTTTTGACTTCTAACACCTTCAGTGTTACCTCCTCATCAAATGATTTAACTACGAGTTCCCCTTTTTCAATATCCAAATTGCAGCGACTAGTAAGCAAAAAGGGTCGCCCAAGAAGGATTGGAGTCTCTTCATCCTCAGGAATGTCCATGATGTGGAAATCAACTGGGTAAACAAACTTGTCAATCTCTACCATTACATCTTCGACTATCCCATATGACTTCTTAATAGTGTGATCAGCGAATTGCAACTTTGTTTCACTCTCGCTTATTTTTCCAATCTCCAGCTTTTTGAAGATGGACAATGGCATCAGACTCACACTAGAACCAGAATCAATTAGCACCTTTTTGAACACTCTGTCCTTTATGGTGCACGGTATTGCCACCACTCCAGGGTCTTTCTTCTTAATGGGGATCTTCCTTGCTGGCGAGACTCTACCACACTTTTCAGTCACAATTTCTGTTTCATCTCCCACTTGTCTTTTCTTAGAAATTACCTCTTTCATAAATTTCTTGTATAAAGGCATATTCTCAAGTGCTTCAAAGAAAGGTAAGTTAATCTCTAACTTCTTGAACATTGCAGCAAACTTCTCAAAATCCTTCTCTTTCGAATCCTTCTTGGCCACTCTAGAGGGGAATGGTAATTTGACCACCGGTTTAGTTTCTTTCTTATTTTTCTCTTCTAGTGGCTTAACCGGTGATATCACTACTTCAGGCTCTTTTGGATTTTCTCTAATTTCTAGATCTACCTCTATGACTAAGTTGTCATCTATCCCCTCCTCTTCTTCAGGCTCTGGCGCTTTCTGACTTCTTGTTGTAACAACATTAATTTTTTCTTGGTTTTTTCGATTTGCCACAGTTGAGCTTGGAAGAGTACCTTGTGCCTGTAGAGTGAGATGTTGTGCTATCTGACCCACTTGAACTTCCAGATTTTTGATTGAAGCTGTTGTGTTCCTATGGTTGTTTCTTGTCTCTTCTTGAAACTGGGAACATTGTCCGGCCAATCTCTCAATAGCTACTTCCCATTCTGCCTTTTGAGGAACTTGTTGTTGATCTTTCCATGATAAGTTTGGATGATTCTTCCATCCCGGATTATAGGTGTTAGAATAAGGATTGTTCTGCTTCAAGAACTTGATTTCTTCAATTTGTTGAGGAGTTGCAAAACAATACACAGTTTGGTGAGGACCATTACAAATCTCACAACTGACCGTCTGAGCCGGTTGAACTTGAGCCACAGTTTGAGTCTCAACAGTCATCTTCTTAAGTCTTCTCTCGACTTCAGCTGCAATTTGGTCTTCCATTTTCACAACTTGTTCTGGTAACTTCAAATCAATTTTTCCCTCCGGTTGGCTCATGGTTCGATCATACAATTCAAGATACTCATTAGCAGCAATTGCCTCTATGATCCTTTTCATAACTGTGGCTGTAGCAAAATTGGTTGAACCACCAGCAGCGGTATCAATAAGCTGCTTTGTCTTGAGTCGCAACCCATTTACGAAATTCTGCATCTGCTCGGTAGCGTCCATGTTATGAGTAGGACATGCAGTCAAACACCTTTTGAACCTCTTGTATGCATCCCCCAATGATTCCCCCTCTTTTTGTTTGAAATTGACAATATCGTATCTTTTTCGGATAAACACCGACGCAGGAAAATATTCATTGAGGAATGCCGTTTCCATCTCTTGCCATGTCGTGATACTTGCAGCCGGAAGTGAGTAAAACCACTCCTCTGCGTCATCAGTAAGTGTAAACGGGAACATAACAAGTCTCTTGGCTTCCTCTGAATGACCTTCGATCTTCAACGAAGTTGTCGTAGTGAGAAATCTCTGAAGATGCTTATTTGCATCCTCGTTTATTCTTCCGGAGAACGGCTTGCCCTCTAACTGGCGAATGGTGGATGGATGCAATTGAAAATGTGCCACATTCACGGGTTGATTAACAATAGTCATCCGGTTGGGGTGAGCGTTTGCCCCTCCATAGTCCCCTAACAATCTCTCTGCAGGAGGTTGATTTCCAGCCATGTTAACTGGTTCCTGAACTACCTCCCTGTCAAAGTCAGAGTCGCTGTGCTCCGAATGCACAGACACTTCGTCGTCGCTTTCCTGATGTGGAACACTAAGACCTGCACTTGGTGCTGCCAGTCTTTCAATTCTTGCCTTGCGGCGTCTCTCGTGCAGAGCTCTTTCTGGTTCTGTGTCAAAGGAAAATTTAGCTGAGGTCTGACCTCGCATAAACAGTTAGACAATAGTTAGAACAGATACAAAACTGCAATGAAATTAAAATAACGGATAAAAATAAAATTTTGGTCGCAGAGCAACAAAATTTCAATTGACTTAAAGTTCGGCTTATAGCTTGGCAGTCCCCGGCAACGGCGCCAAAAACTTGACCGGTAAAATAGCAAGTGTACTATTTTCTACCGATGTAGTTATTAAAGTGGAAGTTATCCAAGTATCGATCACAAGGACTGCTGTGGCAATATAAGTTTTGACAGTAATTCAATTGAACAAAAAGCACATGGGGTTGTTTTGATTGGTTTGTTAAAGATTAAACTAAGTTGAAATAAGCAATATTTAAAAACGAGATTTTGTAATAAAATAAGAGAAAACATGCTAGGGTAGATGTATGAACCGCCTTGTAATTCGTATGACCGCTATTTCATGAAAGATTCGTTTGTATGAGTAAGTAACAATTCTTAAAAGTTATTTTCCCTAATTCCTTAGCGGAAAATCATATGGTACATAAATTATGTTTTAATTCCTTAACAACCTAACTTTGTACCAAGAACCATGTTCATGTAATCAAGAATGGATGATCACAATAGTTAAACCCTTATTCCTAAGCGATTCACTAATAGTGTTATAATTCAAAAAGCATTAACGTGGTTTGTCCGACCTAACGTTAACCGTAAATCAAGAATCTATTTTCCAATAGATAAAAGCATTAGACACTTTGAATATAAACTTAACTCATAAAACTTCAAAATCATAAAATAACGGTAATTCGATTCATTACATACTAGCAATTCAGGGACATCCCCCTACCATAAAAATGTTTAGCTACTCATAATAATGAAGAAAACAACAAAGGTAATCGTGAACATTACAAGAGATGAGGATTTCTTCAATCTTCAATTGCTTCCGCTCTTGAAGATCTCCCTTTTCCAAACCCTTGATTGCTCTTCTCTCCTTCGTAGAAAATCTCCAATATGATCCAAGATCCACAATCCTTCTCAGAATTAGGTTTTAGTACTGCTGATTCAAGTTCAAAACGTGCGAAAAGTCCACTCTACCCTTAATGAACTCGGAGCCCTAAAAAATAGAAAATTGGAAAAATTGCTCGCGCCTGCCAACACGGGCCGTGTCCTGTGACACGGGCACCCGTGTTGTCCCTCTGTCCATGTTATTTTCAAAATTTCCCCCCAGGCTTCCTGACACGGGCAGTGTCACGTGACACGGGTACCCGTGTCAGGCCACTGTTTTACATGTTTTCTTTGCTTTCCCCCAGGCTTCCTGACACGGGCAGTGTCACGTGACACGGGTACCGGTGTCAGGCCACTGATTTCTCCATTCTTTTGTTTCTTCTCCTGCTTCCTGACACTGGCCGTGTCCTGTGACACTGGTACCCGTGTCAGGCCACTGTATGCACCAAATCTTCACTTTTTCTTCGATTCATCTTTGTTCAGCCCTGCATTCTTCTCATGGACTTAAACGCATAAACCTGAAACACAATCACTACCAAAAACAAGCATCAAAGCATCTTAAAAACATGAGTTCTTAGCATCAAAACAAAACACACAACTTAAACGAAACTTTCAAAATAAGAACGAAAACTATAAAAGACGGGCCATTGTGTTACCGAATTGACGAGATTTATGCCAAGAGATTGATGAAAACACCATACAAATTGGTGACCGATCACAACCCCAAACTTAGCTCGTTGCTTGTCCTCAAGCAATGCCTGAGACATCAAACAGAGGTCACCCCTAAATTTATGCTTCCACAATACAACCGTGTTTTTCACAACTCGACTTCCACCATTCCGGTCAATCATGCTAGCTTTTACTCCCCGAATTTTCCGCTCCACTTTCATGTTAAAATTCTCCTTCACCTGTAAGCTTTTTCACACTTCTCACCAAGTCTCTCACGGTTAAAAGCAATTCACTCATAAATCACGATATGCAATATCAACTTTTAAATTTGAACAAATTCTACTTTCATACACAAACACTTTGCACACACTTTTTGAGGTCTTCGGGTTGAAACGGGGCTTAGGACAGGTGGGATAAACAAGGAAATGGATACACAAAGGTTTTGGGGGCTCGGCAATCATGTTGTCTTTCTTGTTATTGTGCTCATTTTAGTACGATGTGGTTTAATCATTGACTCTTGACTTCACTCACTTATTCGAGTGTTTCAAATGTAACCAAGTCATTTAGTCAGGACAAGTGTGTTTTGGTGAGTTCTATAATTTTTTTTTTCTTTTCTTCTCTTCTTTTTTTTTTTCACTTGCCCTTTTTGTATCACCACCCCAAACTTAGAATTTTTCACAACTTTTTCATCCACCACGTTTATGCCGAGCACGGGTAAAAGGGAATATTTATTTTTTCTTTTGGCCAAGGGGTAATATATGCGGGTTTTTAAAAACAAACAAGGGATAAAGGCTCAAAGAGGTTTGCAAATGGTAAACATGAATCAGGGATGGCTAAAAAGGCTCAAGGGGAAACACAAAAAAAACGTGCCTCAGTGTGTGTTATCAGGTTGTGTCATATGAATAGAACTTACGCAAATTCAAAGTGATAAAGTCATACCTGACTACTCTCTCATGATGATAAATGTCTGGCTTTTTATGATCTCACCATGTTGGGCATAGCTTACAGGATCCCGAGTGCTTATTGTGTAATGTCGCTTCTTTTCCGGTTCGTATGTACCAGCTTTCAATCTCAGACCAGTGTCATCGAGTTGCGTCCAACTATTTTTTTTTAGTTGTATCAACTTTCAGGGGTGCCTCGGGTGCAAGCTTGGGTTGGATCTTTCATCCACTCGGTACTGGTTCACCTCTCTTTGACACAATCCTCGTCCTTCTGCAACACAATGTTCCTTCAAGCAAACTAATTAAAACAGAACGAAAAACTTAGCAAATAAACTGAAAATAAAAACTGAATGCAATAAAACCCCCCCACACTTGAACCAAACATTGACCTCAATGTTTAAATTCAAGATAGTGAGGGTGAACTCACAGAGGGTACTGCAACTCCAGCTGCCGCTTCCTAGCTTTCACCGGAGAGACCCATTTTTTTTTCTTCTGAAAACAAAACAAAAAGTAAACCGTATTATTAAAACCGTGGGTTGCCTCCCACGAAGCGCTTCGTTTAACGTCGCATGGCTCGACGGTCCAATACCCTTTATTAAGGAGGGTATTTCCTCCTCCAAACTTGGTTGCTTGTCACTTCCGTAACCACAACCTTATGAAGTCGAGAAGTATGGACCACTTTTCTCTTCAAGTTACTACCCACTTTCATCTTCTCACCTCTACTTTCCCCTGTTTTCTTCTTCTTGATTTCTTGAATTACCGCAGGAATTTTTATAGGTGTATGAGCTGAGGCCACCTTAGAGATGATACTTGAAACTTTTTCGGGATGGTGTGGACTTCTTCTGGCTCCCTCACTTCTGATCATACCAACTTTAGATTGATTATTCCTACCAGCAGCTTCTTTTTTGACTTCTAACACCTTCAGTGTTACCTCCTCATCAAATGATTTAACTACGAGTTCCCCTTTTTCAATATCCAAATTGCAGCGACTAGTAAGCAAAAAGGGTCGCCCAAGAAGGATTGGAGTCTCTTCATCCTCAGGAATGTCCATGATGTGGAAATCAACTGGGTAAACAAACTTGTCAATCTCTACCATTACATCTTCGACTATCCCATATGACTTCTTAATAGTGTGATCAGCGAATTGCAACTTTGTTTCACTCTCGCTTATTTTTCCAATCTCCAGCTTTTTGAAGATGGACAATGGCATCAGACTCACACTAGAACCAGAATCAATTAGCACCTTTTTGAACACTTTGTCCTTTATGGTGCACGGTATTGCCACACTCTGTGCTTTTCACCAAATTGAATCTTGCCTTCTTTCAAAGCTTTCTGCACCAAATCCATGAAAATGACATATTAAGATGTTTTATGACCAAGAAAATTATTAAATTATTAAATTTACAGAATCCGTATTTTTTCTTTTGCTATAATGGGGGATTCTTCAAGCCTTAAGGCACAATAATTTGACAATCTGTTACCAACTAATCAAATATTTTGTCACACTTAGTTATATCAAAAGTTTAAGTTTTTGTGGCGAATTTGTCATTTTTTTCCAGTTTCAACAGGATTCTTCACATTTGATGGTCTCAATAATTTACAAGAGTAAGAAGGTATTGGCTTGAGTTTAGCCACATTAACCTCACTTTCTTCAATTAAATCTTCGTAATCTAAAGAATGTTTATCAACTGCTACATAAGCAACTTTTCCTTTCTTATGATATTTACTAGTTCTGGCTTTTTCAACTTTCAATGGATTGATTTGGCAAACTCTATCAGTCAATTGTTCCGTATCTCTAAGATATTGAGTATCTAACTTTTTAATGATAGAATAGTCTAAGCCTCCTGCAGCCATTTCTACTAATTCGTCTTCAGGGACCTGAGTAAAGCATCTTGCTTTCAAGAGTCTAAATCTGATAAGACACTCGTCGATTGACTCGACAACCTTTCGTTTGACGCTGGCCAATTTTTTCAAACTTATTTTCAACTGTCCCATGTAAATTGTTCATGGAACAATGTCTCCATCTAGGTCCACGTATGGACGGAATGTGGAGGTAGCATTGTAAACCAAGTGAACCCATTTTTTGTGAGAGAACTTGAGAAATATTTCATTTTTAAATCATCATTGTTTGCTATATCACCAGCCTCGGTTTGATACCTAGCAATGTTTAACGATGGATTCATTGGTATCACCGACAAAGTTAGTAAACTTTGGGACTTTCCATCCCCTAGGTAGTTTTATTTGTAAAACAACATCTAGTAATGGGGAGGAATAAATAGGCATTTTGAAGGCCAGTATTCATACCATTTCGAACCATAACTCGTTCGACAATGGATTCCAGATTTTGCTCTCCAGCTAATGCATCTTGTCGAACTTGCCTAACCACTTGGTCGACATTTTGGTTTCTATTACCTACCACGACAGGAGGACATTTGACAATCCTAGGTATCTGTTCGACACCCTGGGGAATCTCTTGTTCTTGGTTGATTGTCTCTTCGAGCACTTCTTCATATCGAACGTGTACCTCTGGTTGGGGTTGTACGATCGGTCGAAGTGGCGCCCTAGGGGCGCCAAGGAAATCACTTATTCGAGTTATTTGATTTGCCAATTGTTGGTAATTCTAAGAAGAACTCTGGATTAATGGTCTAAGTATTGTACTCATTTGTTGAGTAAGCATGTTTACCATTTCGTGATTACTTTCATCCATCTGCTGCTTCATAATGGCGATAGTACCTGTGGTGAAAGTCGGGATCGCTTGGGACGAAAAATCTCATCCCTATGGTACGACCAGATTGGTTTCCCATAGGTCCTGATCCATGATAAGGTGTGAACGTTGATGTTGTATTTTTAGCAAATGTCGAAACATTACTATATAAACTTGTCATCATTGATGTTGGCATTCCATATATTCATTCCCCACCATACATGGGCATTGTGAAACTGGATATATATATATATATATATATATATATATATATATATATATATATATATATATATATATATATATATATATATATGTATATATATATATATATATATATATATATGGCCCAAAAGCACTTGCCATAGTCGGTATTGGAGTTACACGCTGACTCTGTGAAATTATTGGCCCACTTTGGACATTTGAAGCTACCGCCACAGTGCTTGACGTGGATACGCCAATGTCAGATGAATGTGAAGCAATTGCGTTTCCTCCTTAGGGTTGTTCCCCATTTGGATTAGTGTTTCTAGGGTCTACCATTTTCCTACCACTTCTCAATTTCATGCAAACTCGGTGTTGAGAAATTGTATATGCAAACTTAGCACAACGTGTCCCACCGGGTGTGCCAACCTCTCCGACTCTAACTAAGACAATTTAATTGGCATTTGGTTAAGTCCCCAAATAGTTTTCCTGAAGATTTCGACTAGCCCAACTGTTGATAGTATTAAAAGGATGTTGTAAACATTTTATCTTATTAACCGAAAAAGGTAAGAAAAAGGACTCCAGGATGGATTTGGCCTAGTTAATAATAATTTTTTCTTCACTAATTTAAAAAATAAATATCTGACTTTTCAAACTCTTGATGAGATATGAAAGACCCTCTGATAACCATAACCAGACGCAATACATTGCATACAATTACATGAAATTGAATAAGCAAGATTATCATCATATCATATCAGCACTTGGTTTATTTTATACATTGTATTTCTTGACATCAGACCCCTTTCCACCATATGATCCCAAAACATCTGTGAAACTTTGTTTTCACTAGCATCAGGAGCACTAAAGCATCTATAGATTTTGGCATTGATCATCAACCTCCTCCTAGCCATTTCTTCTAACATGTTTGAAGCAGCATTTGTGTTCCCTGATTTCCAGTAAGCAAAAGCAACACTAGTGTAGATAACACTATCGCCTGAAATACCTTTTCCTTCCATATGAACTAACAACTTTTCAGCACATTCAATCCTTTCTATCTTGCTTAACCTTCTTATCAATGCCCTGTAAACAGAAACATTGAGACAAATACCTTTACTCAGAAACTCATCCGGCAGTGCTAGAACTGCATCGGTATTGTCTTTCTTGCAATAGCCATCTACAATCCATGAGTAAGTGCTATAATTTGGAGAAAATCCAGCATCAAGCATGCCAAACAATAGTTCCTTCGCACGTTCAAGCTCGCTCAATTTGCAGAACCCGCAAATCAGCGCTTTATATGTAAAGGGATCAGGCTTCAGTCCAGCTTCTACCATCTTATTTTTAAACTTCAAAGCAGAACTCAAATCTCCTATCTTGCAATACGCATTAATCAGTGTGTTACACGTGATATTGTCAGCTTGAATTTTTTTCTCACTCATCTCATTCAAGAGTTTGTTTGCATCCCTTATCCTGCCATCAGAACACAGCTTGCGCAAAATCGAATTATAAGTAACAACACCAGGGTACAATCCCTTAGCCTCCATCATCTCGCGCAATCTCAAAGCTTGCTCCAGTTCATTTGTTTTACAATAACCATCAATCAATGTAGTATATGTAACAAGATTGGGAGTGGCACCTTTGATTTCGCCGAACATCCTCATAGCTTCCCTCATCCTACCTTCTTTGCAAAATCCATAAATAAGAGAATTGTAACTAACAATATCAAGATTTATCCCCTCTCTTTCCATTTTATCCTGGACCGATAAGGCCTCATAATGCATCCCCTTTTTGCAATACAAAGCTATCAAAGTATTGTATGTGAAAATATCAGGAACCACACACTTTCCTTCCATCTCATTCAATAAAAACTCCGCCCTCTCCACATCTCTCGATTTCAAACAAGCGTGAATCAAACAATTATAAATATAGATATTCGGAACAACCCCATCTCGAACCATTCTCTTATAAACCTTCCACACCATGCTAGTAACACCATCTTTCAACAAAGAGTTCAAAAGCACAGTACAAGCAGGCAAATGCAGCTTTAAATTACACAAACTCATATGCTCGAAAACCTGAACCGCATCATGGGTCATCTTCGATTTCGCATAATGTATCACAACCCAACTCAAAACATGTGAATTAACTTCAGGGTCATCGTGAATATTCACCAGAGAATTCAAAACTGAAGGATTTGAAAGTAATTCCTTTTGGGCAATTTTATCAAGCACCTGGTGTGCAGTTTTGAAATGTCTGTGTTTGGTGAGTATGTGAAGCATGGACCATGAAGATTGTAAGGAGTGAGTGTAGTGTGGGATGGAATGAGCCCATTTGAAAAATGAGAAGATGAAAAAAGGTTCGTAATGGTGTTGTGTGAGGTGCAAGATACATTGGTGAATGGTGGTGGAAGTGAGAGTTGAAGCGATTTTGGGTTTTGAGAGATTGTTCCAATGACCCTTTACGATAATTGCACTGATACTGTCTATAAAGTGCTTATGGGTTTCAGCGAAAACCATGTTTTTCACTGTGATTTGAAAGCGATGAAGTGATTCTGAGTTTCTTCATCGGTTATGGAATCGAACTCCATGAACGTTTCTCTGAATGGGTTTCTTCCGGTTCAACGAAACACGAGCCGTTGAGTTGAGTGGTTGAGCGGGTTGTCATGAACAAAACCCGGTTTACATGCTTCTTCGGTTCACTATCAGACAGCGTAACCCTATGAAGGGGGTTAAACCGTTAAAGAGGAGTATCTTCGAGATAATCATGATTAAATAAAAATTAAATAAATTTTATGGTATTCAATGTTTTTTTTCTTTTGCACTCTTGTTTTTAGGAGAAAAAGACCATAGTAATTCAAAATTTGTGCCGAGAGGTATGGGTACTGACCAAACATTGTTCCACTTAAGAATCGAATTCGATATTTTCTGTGTCTTGTGCCGAGAGGTATGGGCACTGGCCAAACATTGTTCCTACCTAGAAATCGAACTCAATATTTCTCAGATTGCTTCCTTAGCATGAGCTTCTTTACCACGAGCCAAAGTGTTTGGTTTTATGGTATTCAATTTAGATCATGATTATGATTTTTTCTATGATAATTAATTTTGTTGATAATTAATTGAGATTTCTTACTAATGAAAAGTATTTAAAAGAGATTAATTACCATGCACTGTCAGTGTAAAATTGTTTATACAGTCAGTGTATCACAATCATTCACAAATATTATTTTATAAATAATTAAAATGAAAATTAAATTTTAATAAGTATTTAACGGTCACGATTCACTAACAGTATAAAACTGCTTTCTATTGTCGGTGCATACCAATTAAATTCTATTTAAAATTATACATGTTACATATTGAAAAGTAAGAATAATTATTGTTAATAAGGATATGAATCGAAGAAAAATTAATAAAAATTACAAGCTCAAAAGTTTTGAGAAAAAGCTATAAACTAGTAAAAAAAATTACAAATTAAAAGTTAAATAATAATTATCGAACAAAGTTTTTTTTAATGTGAGCAGAAAATTTAAAATCTCTTTTTTTTTTTTTATCTTACCAGAGACTTTTTGAGTGGAATAAATTTTGAAAAACTTTTTAATTAAAAATATAAATAGCTTCGAGATGCAAGCTTTTTGTAGATGATAAGTATTACTTGAAGAGTTGATGGGAGATATAAATGAGAGATTTGTTTATCATTATTGGATCCATAATACAAAACGATGGAAAATAAAATGAAATAAATCATCGAATTCAAGTTGGATGGCTGAAATAGATGAGTGTTTCAGGAATTTTATGTGACATAAAGGTACCGCTAAAGTTGAAATAATTTTTTTTTACTGAACTACAGTAAGACCTGCGATATTATGGTAGACAAAATGTTAGGTGGTCAAACACCTATAAATAGAGGAATACCTAGAAAAACTATAAAAGAAGTTATTAAAAAAGATTCATTTTAGATATGTTATTTTAACCTAAAGATTATTTTGGTCTATTAACTTAAAAAAATATCCATATTGGTCTCTTAAGACTTCAAAATATACTATGTTAATCTTTTTTGTCTAATTAGTGATGAAAAAATTCAGAAATTTGTCGCTAAATTTATTACTTATTAGATTAAAAGGACTAACATGATATATTTTAAAGATTTAAGGAATCGATATGAACTTTTTTAAATCGAGGAACCAAAATGAACTCCAAAACTAACGTAGGAGATCAAAAATGATACTAATAAACTTGTTATATTATTTTTCTTTTCTTTCCCTTCATTCTTCTTCCTATTATCATGTTTGGTACTGATCGTACCTGATCAGGAGAATCGTCGTAGGCTGCTCGGACTGGATCTTCTAGGAAGGAGGAGGGGGGTGTACCTGCAAGGTACTCCGATGCCAAAGCAAGAAGACGAGCAAAGGAGTGCAAGTACTAGCTAAAGGTTAGAAGGAAGTGAATACCTGACCCTCTAGTTAAAGAGGGTATTTATAGCCCCCAGCGCTGGGCCATGATCTCGCTATTGGGTTGGATTCCCAAGCCCAACTAGGAGACTGCCAGGTTTCCTGAGCGGAAATATCGGAGGTGCGTGCATGCCCTTTGTCCTGGTTAACCGCTCCGAAGTTCAAGGGAGACGCAGTCTTTTAGGAGCCACGTGGAATCCGTGTTGTTCGGAGGATTGGATATGAAGGAGCCCTGCGCGGAGCAAGGTCCTCGGCAACGGAGAAGTTCGCGGGCAGGTTAGTGCCGAGCATGCCTGGTGCCATATGTTCCGGGGATATGGGGCAACCGAGCACGTCTAAGGTGGGCATCCTAGGTGCGTAGGAGGGTCATGGAGGAACGTGGGCCTCTGAGGTTTACTGGGTCGAAAACTATATTGGGCCTGACCTTGGCCCAGTCCAGAACAGGAGCCCCCCAAGTCGGAGTATTCTGGTCAAGAAGCTGTGACTTTGCTTTATGCTCGGACCCATGACCTCGGAGATGCTCGGTGAGATGGCTCCTCGTCAACCAGGTGTGCTTGGAGGAACAGCCAGTGGAGGGGCGAAACGTCGCGCGTGGGCGACACGCGCTGACGTGGCATAAGTAATGATGGCCTAGGGGCTAGGAGGCGGCGCTTGCCAAGAGAGGTGACGCTTCGCCTTCCGAGCCCTTTCCCTATAAAAGGGGGCGAATTCTCTCATTTGGAAGTTTTCCTCTCTCTGTTTACCTGCTCGGCATCAGACAGGCGTTCCTCGGAGTCGTGTCACGTCATTTCGTGAGTCCCCGGCTGACGGGCGTCTTTCCTCGATGAGGGTTTAGCCGGGGGCTCCGCAGCTCCTGCTCTACCCTTTCGCTTGCATTGCGGTGGAAGGGTGGATTTGATGAACTGTCGAATTCACTTTCTCCCTTCTGCGTGCAGGTGGGTCTGATTCGAGCGCCAGCTCGGAGTCCAGCTCGGAATCTGATTCATGGAGTAGCGAGTCGGACGACTCGACGGCCACTAGCTCCGATGTCGAGATCATCGAGGATCAAAACGCGCCCTCTCTGGTCGACAATGACCATTCTAATTCTCCGGGTTCTGACACCGAGGGAGGGGTCTCCCCGATGCCCTTGTTCAGTTACGAATGCACGGTTGCGCTCGACTGGATAGCCGACGAAGCCTTAACGGTCACTTCCCGATACACTGAGTCTCTAGACGGGGCCTTCAAAGAAATTGAGGTTTTGGGAGAGGGTGAAGCGCCGAATTACAAAGTGATGTGCCTGTCTTAGGACGAGCGTATATGCTCTCGGTTCAACGGGGATGGCTTTGCGATGTACGAGTATGTGTTCAAGGAGCTCGGCTTCCGATTGCCCTTCTCCGACTTTCAGAAATCGATGATGGCGTTTCTAGGTTTGGCGCCGTCCCAATTGCATCCGAATGCTTTTGCTTTTATGCGAGCATTCGAGATTGTCTGTAACTATCTGGGTATTGGCGCCACGACCGCATTGTTTGGCCGGTGTTTTCGTGTCCAAAGGCAGGCGGCAGACGGGCGATATAGCTGGGTCTCGTTCAGAAATGCCGAGCGGAAACTCTTCGGGATGTACACTGACTCTGTAAAAGGCTTCAAGGACCGGTACTTTGTCGTCCGTCCGCTCAGCCCGACGGCTTACTATGAGGTGTCGGATTCCGTGGTCTTCGTGATGCCGACAGGGAGATAGTGAGGGGCGAGGACGGACAGGTAGCAAGGGAATTCTGCACGAGATTCCCGTTTTTCTGGTGGAAAGGTCACTTCTCGTCTCCCCTGAAATATTACGTTTGGGAAGATGTGGATCTGGACGAGCAGGACACAGAGTCGTATTAGGTCCTCTGCAAATACGTAGACAGCTTTACTATGTCCTAGTGGGTGACGAAGAATGGGAATCCCGTGTTGGACGAGAATGGTGTGCCGGTTGTGGAGCAGCGGCCTATTAACACTAAGGCTTTGTTGTCTTGCCGGACTCCCGAGGAGACTCGGGCGTTGTTAGGTCGTGTCCCTTCCCCTGCTTTTCCTCTTCTGTCCGGTGTTTTTGCTAACTTGTTTTATTATTATTTTTTTTGCAGATGCCATGCCGGAGAAGGAGGACACGGTCCTGAAGATGGCTCTGGACGCAAAGAGGAATCAGAAGAAGAAGAATCGGGGAACCGGTGCTGCAGAGAACTCGGCCTCGGCAGGTTCTCCTCGGATGAAGGAGGACGAGAGGGCTTCCAAGAGATCTCGTCCTACCGAGGGGGGACGCCATGAGCCGTCGAGCCTAGGTCCCGAGCGTGGCTTTGTATTGCCTCCTTGCTACAAGGATGGAGGTTATTTTGAGAAGTTCCCCCTGGTTACCTCTCCGGATGAAGCTCGTCGGATCGGTGAGATGGACCCTCCGTCTCTTCAGAAACAGCTGGCGTGCGACAGTGCTGCCGTGATGAGGGTTTTGGGGATGGCCCAAATGTTAGCTAACGGCGGCTCGGGCTCGACCGAGGCCCTGAAGGAGGCGGAGGCGGCAAAGAAGGCTGCCGAGGACAGGGTGAAGACCCTGGAGACTGATCGCAAGGAGTTGAAGAAAAAGATCGATGCGATTCTGAAGCAGAAGGACGGGGAGATTGCGGCGGAGAAGAAAAAGCTTGCCGACCTTCAGCTTGAGTGGGCTCCCTCGGCTGACGAGTCGCCGGACGTGGCTGCTCTGCAGTCTGGGGCGGAGTTCGTGGAGAGGATAGATAGCCTGAAAATAAGCCTCGCTGACATGGCCGAAGTCG